>NW_005842581.1:988865-1041269 GCF_000455745.1 Alligator sinensis
CCAGGCTCAGGGGAGCCCTGTGAGCTGCGTGAGGTGGTCCTGGGCATTAGATCACACTTGCTCGCAGCGGCGGGGCAGGCATGTGGCATCGCTCAGCAGCTGGATCCTATACATGAGTTTAGGTCAGTGCGCAGGGCCGGACCCAGTAGGCCACATCACTTCTGCAGGCCAACCCTGCGCTGGGTCAGGCCTACCTTGCGTGTCAGGGTTCAGCCCGCAGACCAGTCCCTGGCCACTCATCTGGCTCATGGGGCTGGGCTGGGAAGTGGAGTGGCACTGATCTAAAATTATTTCACGCTGGGGTATCGTGGCATAATGGCTCTGTTCCAAAAAAGTGCCTTTTATCACGTTTTTCTGATTTTAAACTCTGACTGTTTTTTAAGAAATGGAATCACTGGCAGAACATGGTATCTTCTTGCCTCTGAATATGCAAGGTCTGACTGATGAGCAGATTGAAGAATTGAAGCTAAAGGATGAGTGGGCAGAAAAATGCATCCCAAGTGGTGGAAGTGTCTTTAAAAAGGATGAAGTTGGAAGAAGAAATGGACATGGTAAATGCATCTTGATATACCTCTCTCTGTATATGAGCACAATTAAGGCAGGGTTTCATGAGCAGCGTAAAATTAATTGATATTTTAGCTAAATGCTCTTGAACATCGTAAATGTGGACTTCTGATTTTGTCTCGGAGTTTTTAAACAAGAGAAAAGCAAGTAAATATTAGTGTATGCTTTAACTTATACCAGTGAAGTATATTAGCTGTTCCTGTTCCTGAACAATTATTTGTTAGCTAGTTGCATATAAGTCTGTTTTATAAAAGATTTTTTCTAATGGCACTCTAACTGCCTTTTTATAACAATTGGGGAGCAACAACCAAAACTACTTGTTTGGATGTACAGGTTTCCCTCGCTTTATGCTATACGTGTGTTCCTGCGAAACGGCCCATAACTTGAATTCGCATAAAGGGAACCCACTTTTATAATGTAACAAATAAGGATATGTTCCAAGACCTTGACTGTACTAACCCCCAGACCCGTTTCTACTGGGGCTAAGGGGGCTCAGCCTCCCCAAACACGGGGCTGCAGGCTGCAGGAGGGGCAGAGAGAGGTGTGCACGCAGCTGGGATTGCAGCCCAGCAGAGGTGTCTGGCATTGCGCTTTGCCCCCAATTGCAGCTGCCCCAGGAGCGGCACTGCTGGTTGCACCGCATCCCTGCCCACTGACTGGGCTTCCACCACACCAATCGTGTAAGAGTGAATTTAACTTGCATAAAAAGGGTCATTGCATAAGAGCGAATTCTCACATACAGGACCTGCATAAAGCAGGGGAAACCTGTAGTCTCATGAGAAATTAAGCTACCATCTTGAACACTATCACAGTGATGATGATCAAGTAATTATAATCTGAAATCTGTATTGCATCCAGACAAAGCCTTTGTTAAAGTTGTAAAGTTAAATTCTCAAAAAATTAAGAAATGTCAAGGCTAAAAAGCAATTACTGGGAAAGTCCCATTTAACCCTGTTAATCCTGGGCATCAAGGTGTTCCAGCCAGATGGAGTGTTTGGAAAACTCAGTAATAAAGTTGTAACGGAGCATATGCAAATTGTTCATTCAGAGGCTTAGGCAGAAATTCACAAAAATGGCAAAAATACATGTCTCTTGACTCATAGACCACTCCCTTTCAAATTGCAAGTTCCTGAACCAAAGTACAGGCTAGCACTAGAATTTCTCAGTGAACTGGTGTAAGGATTTTTTAATATTGAAAAGACAGCCTGTATATAGTCCGTTACCTTTATTCTCAGAAATGGCTGGACCATTTTAACTTAGTTTTTGTAAAAACATGAAAACCTTAGCGTGACATCTTCTCACAGCAGGAGGATTTCAGCCCACATGTTTAAAGTTCAGCAAAGTGGTAAGTAGTTCATTTCATTGGGTCTTAAAATGGAATAGGTAAGGCATCCTGAACTGGGAATCAGTGGATTGGCATTTGCTGCTAGGAGTAACCTTTTATTAGTACCTGAATTTGAAATCTATTAGAAATGTAGACTGTTACTCCAATAAATTACAAATACATTTTAGCTTTTACACTTTCATGTCTCTGAACTATGCGCTCAGTTATTCTGCTTTGTACAAGTAAGAGTTAAATGGATTTTGGAAATATTTTTTTAGGGGTGCACCAATAGATTTTTTGGGGACCATATCAGCCCATAATGATGGCTGATTTTTAAGGAGCCATATCAACTGATACCAATCCAATTCCGATATGCAGCCAGGCAGCTTGGAGACCAGGGCTGGGCTGGTAAGTCTGGTGTGAGGGAAGGGGAGGTGGGGGGAGGGCAGATCAAGGTCTCAGCGGTGAGGGAGGGAGAGTGGGGCTGGGGCAGGTGCTGCACAGGATGGGGCTGTGAGCGGCTTGACTGGGTGGGGGGTGGCTCCTGCCGCAGCACACACTCCAGGAGGGCACAGGGGGTATGTGCCCCTGGATCTGCATGCCGAGGTGGTGCTGGGCTCTTCCTGGCAGGGGGGGCTGGGCTTGGGCCAGGTGGCAGTGGTGCTTCTGTCCACCTTAAGCACAACCTGGCTCAACAGCCCCGCTGGGAAGAGCCTGGCACCACCCAGCCCATAGTGACAGCACACCCTGCCCAGTGTGCAGATCTGGGGGCGCATGCCCTTCTGGGCTGCACGTAGCTGCAGGAGCTGCCGCGCCCCCCTCCCTCGGTGAGCTCTCTGCAGTGCCCTACCCGGGCAGCGCCTGCCCCTGCCCTACTCCATTCCTCACCACGGGCCTCAATCTCTTCCCCTTCCCTCTCCCCACCTCTTCCCCTACAACAGATTTACCAGCCAATGCTGCTCTCCAAGCCACTGGGCTGCATTCCTGGTTGCATTTTGAACCCGAAAGCTTGCTTAATAACTATTCTCCAGCCATTTGGGTTGGTCTAATAAAAGATATCAAATTCACCCAAGGAACCTTGTCTGCAGTGGCTGTGTGCATTCATGGGGCATTTATTGGCCACATCAGGCAAAAAAAGCTGATTTCTGATGCAGTCAGTTTTCCCTATATCAGTGTCAATCTGATATGGGACCAGTGTATCGGTGCACCTCTAGATTTTTTTAAAACAGTCAAAATAGAGAATTATGTTTAAATATTCTATAGTTACTGGTTGATCAGGCATATTCACTTTATACCTTTATTAACTTTGCTTACATTTTTCTGTTTGGGGCCCCAAACATTTCATAATTGTATGCCATGTTGTTCAGATTATAAATTGACCACATATTTTTAGGTTCAGTCTGAGGAAAAAACAGTGTTTCCCCCCTGAATATAAGTTGACTGCAGATAAAGTGTTTGAATTGCTGTTACTCTTACAAAATCCCAAAAGAAAGTTAAATAACCAATGAAAAGATGCAAAGGATTACATGCGCTGAATATATTAAAATAAAAACTGCACTGAAAAATAATTCTGATTTGGAATTTTTATAATGTGTCCAAAAACACGGCAAGTACAAAAGTCAAGACTGTTTGGGGCCTGGTTATACATCCACCCTGTGCATAAATCAGTTGATTCTTCTGAAGAGGAAAAAAAAGATTGACTGATAAACAATAGATGCAGGCATGTGTTCTGTTTGATCTTAAAAGTCACTCCAAAACATCCAGTCATGAGGCAAAAACATTTTGTTTGTACACTGATAATTCATAGCTTTAAGAGAGAAATTCAACTGAATGTGTGTCCTACCCAAAGGACAGGTGCTATTACTTAGTTTGAAAAAGCCTCTAAGAAGAAATATCGTTGGAAAACAATATGCTGTGTGTGCTATGTTATGTTTCTTTGACATCAAAAACAAGTTAGCCTTCCAAATATAAATACTGCCATTCCTGCATGGAACTACATATATTTATCTATTTTGAGAACTGATTTGTCATGTGGATGTATTCTTAACAATTTATTAACTGCTCTGTGGAGTTACCATATTTACTTGACAAGGTTCTTTTCCCCGTTTGACATGAAGGGGGACAAAAGCCCCTCATCTGGAGTTTGGGTATCAGGTGGGGGTGGGGCAGGCAGGCAGCTTCTCTAGCTCCAGCTCTGGTCCCAGCTGCAGCTTCCACCTGTTAGCCTCACCCTCTCTTCCACAGTGCTGCTTCTTCTGCCCCGCGCCCCCCATCTGCCCTCTACTTCATCGTACCCCCACTGCTTACCCTTGTTCTGAATCTGGCCCTGCTCCAGCATGGAGTATGGAGTCTGTATTTGCTCTGGCCCCAACCTGGCTTAGTAGCAGAGGTGGCAGCAGCTCGGGCCCCAGAGCCAGAGCTAAAGCTGCCACCACTGCTACAAGCTGCTGGGCTGGAGCAAATACATGCTCCATGCCCCAGCCTGGAGTGGGGCCAGAGCCTGCCGAAGCGGAACAAAGGTAAGGAGGCGGGGAGTGGAGATGGCATGGGGGAAGGGGAACTAAAGTTCTTACATATAGAACCATAAAAAAAAAAAATGGGCTGGAAGGGACCTTTGGAAGTTATCTAGTCCACCAGGCTGCCTGAGGCAGAATCATCCCTATCCAAACCATCCCGTATAAATCCTTGTTTAACCTATTACTAAAACCACAGAGTCAGCCCTGTCACACAGCTACAAGGCATAGCACCCTAACCTGCCATAGATAAAGCCAGGGTGACAGTGGTGGTCAGTGTCCTACTGCTGCAAGGGTTGTTAAAATCTACTTGAGAGATCCATGGAAGAGGGCCGTACCCTTTGCTACAGAGGAAGGCAAGAATCCCTACAGTTAATATGGCCACAACTCCTGGATGACCAATTCAGGCTCAACATTGGGAAAAACTTCTTCACAGTCGCGGTGTCCAGACTGGAATAAGCTCCCTCCAGAGGTGGTATAATCACCTACCCTGGAAATCACGAAGAGGAGACTGGACAGTCACCTTGCTGGGGTCACATGACCCCAGTTATCTTTCCTGCTTGGTGCAGGAGGCTGGACCCAATGATTTTCCAAGGTCCCTTCCAGCCTTACAATCGATGAATATCAATCTCACCATGGGGTAATATTCCTTCTCAATCCCAAATGTGGCAAGTGGTTTAATCCTGAGTGGAGGGGGCTAGCCAGGAATCTGCAGGCCTAAATACCAGCAGATGCAAAGTCACACTCCAGTCACAATTCTCAGCCTTGGCTGCAGCCAACACCCAGTGCTCCTGAGGAAGGCAGAAAAGCCCACAAAAATAAAAACCTGACACCTTAGCAACAGGAAGGGGGAAAAATTCCTTTCTAGCCCTCTGTGGCAACCAGCAAAGTCTGGAAGCATGGGAAATACTTGTAGCATAGCAGCTACTCCTAGATTATCATTAGGCTGAAACTAATTTATTTACAGTAGGAATTTTTTTAGAATAACCTGTCTGATGCCTTACTGTGTTAAATATGCCTCTCTTATCTCTAAGCCCCAAATGAAAAAATGAAGGAAGTTCTAAAAAAGACAATAGAAGAAGCTAAAGCATTAATCTCTAAGGTAAGATATTTTTAAATGACCCGTTTTTCAAAAATGTGATGAATGCTGCCTAGCTTTGCTATTAAAAAATGACTGACTTCTTCATTTCAGTGCAAAGGGCAGTAATTTTCAGTAGTAATGTATAATAAAAACTAGGAAAAGTATAATAACTGTGAAACTACTGTTAATCATTTTCTTAATGGCTTGTTGGCAAGCTGTTTCAGCAAGTGACAGAATGAGATATTAAACTCCAAGTGGATACTGGCAGCACATACTTCACACTAAATGATTAAACCCCATTTGCTTCCATCCACATATTCTTAATGTTTTTGTTGTTGATGCATTCTTTATGTGAATGCTTGTCAAGTTTTCAAGTGAAAAATTAACTGCGTTCCATGAACTACTTAGATTAAAATGCCTTTTGCTCATTAATATAGGTCTATTGGAATTATATATATAATTATTGTTTCAAAATGTTATTTATGCTGATCTTTTCTTACCATGGGCCAGTTCATGTTAAGCTTTTGATTCTGCCAGAAATCTGTGTACGTGCTTAGCTGTAAGGCTATATGTATCACACTGATTTCACATGTGTGAAATTAAGTATGTTTTATGTTTTTTTGCAGAGCTGTAGCCTAACATAGTTTGAATTCATTTTAAGAATATTTGTATATTAACACACAATTTGTTTTACATTGAGGTGTAAATTAAATAGCTTTTTATTCATTTACTCTTCCTTGTAAACCAGACATGCAAAAGTGTATATTTTCCTGTTTGTGGAATATTTCACATCTTTTGATATCAATGCTGTCTTATTTTTTCAGATTTTGGGATTGTTGAATCCCCCAAGTTTAACTCTTGTTATCTTTGCCATTAAGCTAGATCAGGTCTGGGTTAGTCTTCAAGTCTTCTGACTATGACAGAGCCACAGGTTCCTAACTCTCCCTAATCACATTACATTTTGTTTTTTCTTTCGGGATTACCATCTGTGAGACTTGACCCCAGTCCATCTTGATTGTTTAAAGCAGGTGATGTGGCTGTGAATTAAGGAATTATGTGCTGGTTCCATAATGCCATATGGAGATTTTTAGGTTCCCACCTAGTAAAAGGTTTGAACATGTTCAAACATTTTTCCCTTCAAGAAATTGCAACTTGATGATAATAGACTTATTTTCAATTATTGCCCATTCATAAACCTTCTCAGTTTTAGCAATGTGATTTGGAAAGTAGTGACTATGCAATTCATGTTCTGCCTAGAGGCCATTGACGTCTTAGATGAGTTCCACTCTTGGTTATGGTCTTCCATTGGAGTTGTACCCGTGCTTACAGAGGCTGTAGTTTTAGATTGTTGTCATTCAGCCATTCTGACCATGCTGGAAATCTCAGAAGCTTTTAGTTCAATTTATTGCAAGTTGCTTCTGCAGCAAGGGGCCTCTGACTGCCCTCAGTAACTTGAGACATTTTATGGGCAAGTTTGATCATTGTTCTGTGCATATATACAATGTTTTAGCAATATCATTTTAAATAGAACCAGTTGAAAGTAGGAGTTTGTAAGATGTTTGTTTGTTTTTGTTTTGGATCACTTCAGACCAAAGCAGTTTTTTCCCCCCTGGAATTTCTCACAAACCAGGGCCCCAGTTCTTGCAGCTGTTCAGTGGAATTGACAAATAATGGCTGTAAAATTAACATTCTTTTCAGTTTCATTATGCAGCTCCATGGGGCTTCCAGAGTTTCTGGCTCTGGGGCTGTAACGCACCTTGGATTCAGAAATGTGTCATACCTGAGGTGTTTCAAATGAAACATTTTGGGCTTGGTGAACTTGCGTTTTCTCTTGAACCATTGTGTCCTCAGATCTTTTGTGATTGGCTCTATTTCTAAATATAGGGAAAAATATTTTTATACTACTGATACAGATTTCTGTATCTCTTGCTGAATTAAATACTGCACTTTTGGTCTCTGTTCTTCAGGAATGTATAAAAGAAATTTCTACTTTGATACTGGATTGTCACTTCCAGTCCAAATTGTTACATTGTATTGCTGTGTTGTACCCAGAAGTTGCTAGACTTTAATAGTGGATGAAATTGTTTGGAAGACACAGCTTATTAAGTGCTCTGTTTTCCTTTCAGATTTAATTGAAAAATTGTTTTATTATTTTAATATATATTGTGTGGGCAAAATACCCAAAATATGGTCTGCTTAATATAAAAAAAGCTAAGACATCAAATCAAAGAATTGGTCCAGACTGATAAAAATAGAGAGGTGTATTTCGGACGACATTTGATCTTTGAGATTAAGGAATGGTGTACTGCATAAGCCTGTGATTGCAGAGCCACTGGCCAGTTATGTTTAAAAACTCGTGGTGAGCAAAAGTCCCAGACCATTGGAAAAGGGCAAATATAGTGCCCATCTTTAAGAAAGGAAAGAAGGAGGATCCAGGCAGGGGCAACGCGTAGGGGGTGCAAGCGGATGCACATGCACCCCCTGAGCATGGCAGTGCACCCCCACTGCTGGTGGCATCTGCGGGCAGTCTGCAATCCCCACTTGCTGCTGCTGCCCCTTGGTCGGTGCTTGCCACTCCGCCGCCGCCATCAGTGGCGTCTGTGGGAGCTCCCCTGTTTTACGACCACTGCGTTCCTGCCGTTGCCACAGCGCTCCCGCCATTGCCGCTGTGTCCCCGCAGATGCTGGGGGTCATGAGTCATTCATGGATCCAGGGAACTACAGATCAGTCAATCTCACCTCAGTCCCTAGAAAAATCATGAAGCAGGTCCTCAAGGAATCCATTTCTGTGCACTTGGAGGAGAAGTAGGTGATTAGGAACAGTTGACATGGATTCACCAAGGGCAAGTCATGCCTGACCAACCTGATTGTCTTCTATGATGAGATGACTGGCTGTGTAGATGTGAGAAGAGCAGTGGACATGATATACCTTGACTTTAGCAAGGTTTTGATATGGTCTCCCACATACCTGCAAGCAAGCTAAGGAAGTATGGGTTGGATGAATGGATTATAAGGTGGATAAAAAACTTCCTGGATCATTGGGCTCAGAGGGTAGTAGTCAATGGCTTGATATCTAGTTGGTAGCCGGTATCAAGTGTAGTGAGGGGTTGGTCCTGAGTCTGGTTTAGTTCAATATATTCATCCATGACCTAGAAGATGAGAGAGAGTGCACGCACAGTAAGTTTGCATATGACACCAAGCTGGGGAGAGTAATAGATAAGCTGGAGGGCAGGGATAGAATCCAGAGATACCTTGACAAATTGGCGGATTGGACTAAAAGAAATATCATGAGGTTCAATAAGAAGTGCAAAGTCCTGCACTTAGGACAGAGCAATCCCATGCACTGCTACAGGCTGGGGACCAACTGGCTAAGCAACAGCTCTGCAGAAAAGAACCTGTGGGTTACAGTGCACAGTAAGCTGAATATGAGCCACCAGTATGCCCTTGTTGCCAAGAAGGCTAATGGCATACTGGACTGCATTAGTAAGAGCCTTACTAGCAGATCAAAGGAAGTGATTATGCCCCTCTATTCAGTACTGGTGAGGCCATATCTGGAGTACTGTGTCCAGTTTTGGGCCCCCCACTAGGCTTATTTAGTCTGGAGAAGAGAAGACTGAGAGGGGATTTAATAGCAGCCTTCAACTACCTGAAGGGTGGTTCCAGAGAGCATGGAGCTAAACTGTTCTCAGTGGTAGCAGATGACCGAACAGGGACAATGATCTCAAGCTGCAGCAAGAAAAGTTTAGGTTAGACATTAGGAAGAACTGGAACTGGTTACCCAGAAAGAGGCTGTGAAATCTCCAACCTTGGAGGTTTTTATGACCCAGCTAGACAGTGTTGGGTGGTATGATCTAACTGGGGACAGTCCTGATTTGAGCAGGAGGTTGGACTCGCTAGATGAACTCCTGAGGTCCCTTCCAACTCTAATTTTCTATAATTCTATCAACTAGTAATGTCCACAAGGAGGCATTATTCTCTTAGCCTCCTTTTTTAACCCACCAGTACTGAACACTGGAGATGCAATATTTATAAATAAAATATTTCTATTTCAGCTTCATTTTATTTCTTTTTATTTGTTTAAATAATTCTAGTTTTGCCAAGCATTGCATTAAGAGTATATCTTGTATGTATTTTGCTGCTGCTTGTGTTTCATTTGTATATGAAAACTTATGTCCTTTGTCTAACCTTTATTTGACATTTACTGTTTTTTTTTTTTTTATAAGTTTCATCACAAAAGTTCAAAATAACAATTTTTCCACCCATTTTCTACTAGCATCTGTATACTTTCTTGAACTCTGCATTCCTTGGGTGCTCAGCACATCTAGCAGGCTGGATCCAGCCACAGACCTTCCCTGGATGCTGGCCCAATCTAGTGCACAGGGTGGCCTACAGAAATTCACACAAGTCTGGAAATTTGGTGGAGGAATGCTCCTCCACCCCCAAATTTAAAGACCTTTGGGGAGCCTCAGGGGCTGGCAGGCCAGATTCAGCCCACAGATTATAAATTGAGCACAATTGCCCTAGATACTATAATTTTTGTTTTAAAATTGTATAGCAGGCATTTCATGGATACTTGAAATGGCCCACCTTTGCTAACCAAATAGAATCAAAAAACAAAAGTTTGTTGAAATATGCAGCTGTTTCAGGAATTAGTGTTTAAAAAAAAGAATCAAAGGAGACATGCTTTTACTTAAGCTTCTGTTCAACCAGTTGGCTTTACTCAACTCAAATTTCATGAACGGAATGCAAACAGACTCTTTCCTCTTAATTTGTTATTTAAATGTAACAGTGGTTCTTTCCTGTATTTCAGAAACAAGTTCAAGCTAATGTGTGCGTTGGTATGGAAATGGTGAAAGATGCAGTGGACCAGCTCCGAGGAGCAGTGATGATTGTTTATCCAATGGGATTGCCTCCATATGATCCAATTAGAATGGAGTTTGAAGATAAAGAAGATTTATCTGGAACTCATGTATGCAGCAACATATTTTAACTACTTTATGAGTATCTGGCTTAAGTTTATATTTTTCTAGGCAAGGAAGAAGAAATTCTTCATTTTTACTTAAACTTATTTGAAGTCTGGCCTGTTTACTGATAGTATTTTGTTGATTTTTAAATATTTTGATTGTAAAATATTTTTTTAATGTACAGGCAACTCGGTTAACTAAAAATTAGATAGACAATTTAACTGATTACAGGATCACCCAACTTAAATTTTTAAGTTCATACCGTTTTATTTGTTTGCCCATCTTTAATAGTTTCTGTCTTTTGTGAGGGAAAAGGAGCAGGGTACAAATCAGTCTGGATAGTAGGCCCTGTATAAATTCTCTTCTCTTTAACATCTATTCTGTGAGGGTGAAATACAAGACACTGGGCTGGATGGACCTATGGTCTGATCCAGCATGGCGTTTCTTATGTTCTTTAGATCATCTGTGTGATGATAAAGTATTTTGAGTTCGCAAGCTGAACTGAGAATTGAGCATAGTGCTATTTGAAGGAAACAAGACACTATATGTTTATCAGTGAGGGAGAGTTAGGGTTTTAACACTGTTAATAAGTGTAAAATCAAGGGAATTACTTTAACTGGCCTTTTTGTTTTCTGTCTCAGAAGGATGTTCCAATCAGATTATTATGGAGTACTAATACACAATTATTTGTATACACTAACACACAATTCTCTGTATACACAAAAATTAAAAGTTTCATTTTTTTTCCTTGCATATTAAAATTATCACAGGCTGGACTTGAAGTTATTGCAGAAACAGAAGCACAATTGTGGTGGGCAGCAAAAGAATTAAAAAGAACAAACAAACTGTCAGATTATGTAGGAAAAAATGAGAAAACCAAAATCATTGTCAAGATACAGAAAGTAAGTACCATTAAAGTGCTTAAAGAGTACTGTAAGGCACTACATATGATTCAGCAACAGTTGTCAACTTTTTAATGATGAGAATTTGCAGTAATTTGGAATGTGTATCAGGTTAATTTTTAACTGAGGTCTGTGAATAATATGAACCAACACTGATTTAAAAGTTCCAACCAGTACAAGTATTCTGCTTTGTGAATTCCTTTGTTCCTCAGTGAAATATTTCCCTTATTTACTCCAGAATATATTTTTGCTAAGTACAACAAAAATGGTAAGCACCAAAGCCTTAGCTAGCTGGAAAATTCAGTATAGCTTTCTAATTTTAAGGAAATTGCTCTGAAGTTTTCTTCACTGAGTAATCATTATTCAGCTCTGACTTCCAGTGCATTGCATCCTATATGCATGAAATTAATTTCTTTTGGACACCACTGTCCACTGGCCATGCCTGCATCCTGCATGCTCTAATGCTACTGCCCCAGGGCATAAAGGATGGAGCAGACAGACTTAACTAGCCTTCAGTTCTTTTGTACTACCTGTAACGGCAAGGCCAGATCACTATATTGTCCAGCTCTCTGTATGCTGTATGACTCTCCTGTTTATGTAAGTAAGTACATGGATTTAGTGTTATACTTGTTCTTCTCAAAGTAGTGGTAGGGTCTTCCCTGGTGCTGTGATTATGTAGACACTACAGATAAAACAGTTTCCAGTCCTCAAAATGCCAACACACACACGGACTTGCAACGTCTTCTATTCAGTGATCTGTCCTCGTGGTTCCTTTCTTCTTTTGCCTTGGAGTTGGTCACATCCCTGATAGACAGTTAATTTGTTCCTCCTTCAAGACGACATAGAAGGTTAAAGAGGCTTAGCTTTAAACTCTCCCAGATCATTTAATAAATGCTTTCTCCAAGGAATAAAAAAGACTACTAGGCCTGAACAAACTTCTTCAGCTACTGCTTCCGTGAGTTGCATTTCAACCCTGAGCTCCCTAGTTAACTATTCAAAGAAATCAATTTTTTCAGTTACTAAGACTGACAGAGTAGCTAAGTCTTCCTGTGCTTAGTCATATGAAAGAGGTAGGAGGGAACATTTTTTCCCACAGTGTACACAGATCTTTGTCTCCAGGGACTAATAAAATGAATCAAGGTTTTCCTTGGAGCACTCAGACAAAAGATTGCCTGTGGCCTTCTGACACCTTGGCAAAATCCAGTGGTTTTCTGAGCACAGTGCTGTCTGAGCCTTGCTCAAGAAGTGCTAAAACCGGTGTACATGTTCCTGTTTCACTGTCCATATCTTGAACCTTCACTGTTGTTTTCACTGTCCATATCTTGAACACTAATCCCTACTGAGTTCTAAGCACTAATTTTCTTGGCTCTATTCTGTACCAAATTATCTTGCAATCACTGTACAACCTTGCTCACCATTGCTTTCTCTAGCTCTTTTGGAGAAGGAGAACAAAATTGCCAAAAGAATTCAGATAAGGTGGTCTGATCATATGAAGAGTATTCATTTTCCTAAAAATAAAGACCTATCAAAGTTAAGCTTCTTTGGCAAAAAGATTATTCAGTGTCACATTTTCAAGTTCATGTCTCAATACCAGTCAAAATATAATTACCTTAATTGGGACAAGGTATCATAGTTTATGAAAGAACTGAGCTCTCCTTTGGATATGTAGGACAGCTGGTAATTTGAACTCTGTTATAAGTTGCTCTAGGTACTTCAGATATGACTGCATTCTTTTTGACCACTGCTGTCACTATGCTCTTGGTTTCATAGCTTCAATCTTGAGGTGTACAAAACAAGATCTAGATGACAGTAGAGTTTGAATATTACAATCTGCTCATTCTGAGTACAAAGGAAACCCTGCATCTCAGCAATCTGAGAGGTACACTTTCCTTGTTTAGGGGTATATGGACCCTCCTAAGAGACAGCAAGTTAAATCTGAGGCTCACAAGAGAGAACCCCTCTATTTGTAATTCACTGATGATGCTGGAGCCACTGAAGATGAATCAAAGATTTCTGTACAAAATTCTCTCTGCCTTTGTCTATCACAAATTTTACATCTATCCCATGACAGCAGTTTAATGTCATTTCTAGCAGCTTTTCAGAAACACTCAAAGCTAATTACTGTGTTCCATTTCTTTGGTAAACATGTTTTAATTTTAGAGAGGACGAATTTAAGTATTCTGTTCAGTTGTAGTCACTCTCTGCCTTCTTCAGGGACCCCTCTCACAAAATACTGTACCAACAAAGTAGTGAATTCTCATTTAAATCTTGGAGCAGTGGAAGCAGTGTCCCTGGAAGTCTAAGAGAAGGGATTTTCTTCAGATCTTTTAATCCCCATAAAAGAAAAGGGCTTGACACCCAGTTCTCTGTTGATCTAACCTGAGAGGAGTGTTAGGACACATGAGATACAGGTGTGACCCCACCAGCCACTAATGGCTAAACGAGTGTGTTCTCATGCCTGTCTCACAGGCACCAGAAATCCACTGAGACCATACATCTTGACCAACCACAGTTATTGTGCAGTAAGGAGAAGGAGATTCATATTCATGAGAATGTTGTATATAAACGCTGGACACACCTTGTGGAGAGTACGACTTAAATTTTACAAGCCTGATAATTCTGGGCCAAGATTTTCAAAACTAAGTGCCTAAATTGAAGCACCAAAATCCAGACTTAAGTATGAGAAGGCTGACTCCCTGAGAAAATGTTGCTGCTGTCTTTGTTTAGCAGCTTCTTATGTAACTTGTTTAATAGGAAAATAGCATTTATAAATAACATTTACCACCTACTTTCAGAAAGGACAAGGAGCCCCAGCTCGTGAGCCACTGATTAGTAATGAAGAGCAAAAACAGATGATGCTGTATTATTATAAAAAGCAGGAGGAACTCAAGGTAAAATAAAATCACGTTATGTTAAGTGACATGCAAATACAAATAAATAAAGTGGTGATTTTTTGCAGTATTTTCTTTAAAGCTTTCTTTTGTTACTTTTTTTGCAACAATTTTATTTGCAGAAATTAGAGGAAGATGACGACGACTCATTTTTAAATGCTGAATGGGCAGACAGTCATGCTTTGAAAAGACATTTTCATGGAGTTAAAGACATTAAGTGGGGACCGAGATGAAGCTCTCCAAACATCCTTTGATTCTTTAAAAATAAAAATTGCCTTACATTAATAACCCTCTGTGTATTAGAATTTCTCCGACAATAACAGTCTTGTTATTGGGTATTGTATATCTATTAAAAACTGTAGCAGCTATGGGGTAGCTGAATACAACCCATTGTGCTAATGTTCATAATTCTGCTTTAAAAGAAGTATGTAGTTAATTATTTAAATGCTGTAGTTTTAAAATATTTGAACTGTTTCATAGTAACATTCATATCTAATAAATATGAATTAGATGCCTGTGCTGGTAGTCTTCATATTTTCTTCTTTTTGTATTTGTTTCAAACAGTACAGTTTATCAAAGTTAGTGTGGCTGTAGAAAATCAGTGTTCATAGGCTGCATCTTAAATCTAATACAAAATCAGTGGGTTTGATTGCTGCTTTGCATATTAACAAGGTTAATATTAAGCCAGCAATTTTAGATTAATTGGTTTTTAGGCAATATTTTTATGTTTCACTTTTACTCTACATGCCTGTTTTTAATTTGGAATTACAAACCAAGATACTAAGTCCGGTTAATTTTATCATTTGTTAGAATTATGAGATTTTTATGTATAGGCTGACAGAAATCCAATTTAAAAGGTAAACATTACTACTAAGTGAGAATGAGATAATGAAAATAGCTCTTTGTGGAGGTGGGGGTTTTGAAATATAATGTACATGTAAGACTGGAAGCCAGATAACAATTCCTTGTTCAAAATTTTATAACAATTATATCTTTTTTTTCTTTTTCTTTCAATGTTATTATGTTAAAGCTAGCCAATTGCCCATCAAGAATGACTGGGATGGAGTCCTGGGCCCCACCCCATCTGGGCCCACTCCCCCCTTCCCTCCTGCTGCTTGGGGTCTGGGCCTGTTTCCCTGCTCCCTGCCGCAGCAGCCGGGGGGAGGGGAGGAGCAGGCCCGGGCCCAGGCCCAATGTGGAGGAGGACTGGGCCCAAGGATGGAGAAAAGCTGGGCCACTGTGGAGAGGGTGGGGAGCAGTGTGCCTGGGCTGAAACCGGTGGCGGCAGGAAGATGGGAGAAGCGGGGGAGTTGCCAACATGGGGGAGATGGGGAAGGAGTGGAACCGGGCCCGACGTGGGGCAGGAGGCCCACTCCTCCTCGGCCCCCCCAGCCCCCAGTGCCATGTTGGGTCGGGCCCACTGCTCCACCCCCCCCATGGTGGTGGTGGGGGAAGGGGAGGAGTGGGCCTAGGCCCGATACAGGGAAGGATCGAGGCTAGGGCGAAGCTGGGCCACCATGGCAGGGGGAGCAGCGGTCCCGGACTGACCTAGCGTTGGGGAGGACAGGAGGAGTGCTCTTGGGGCCAACGTGGCGGGTGGGGGGGGAGGATTGGGACTGGGCCCAAGGGAGGGAGGGGGCAAGCTCCTCTCCTGTCCTCCCTCAGCCACTGCCATGTTGGGCTGGGCCCGCTGCCCCTCTCCCCCGCCATGGCGGGCCAGCTTGTCCTCAGGCTCAGTCCTCCTCCCCCCCTCGGGCCCAGTTCCACTCCTCTCTTCCCCCCCTGCCCCCATGTTAGCTCAGAGCCCGCTCCTCCTGCCCCCCGGCCCCCACCGGGGGAGGGGGACCCCAGCAAGGTGACCATCCAGTTTTCTCTCGAAGATTTCCAGGGAAGGTGATTGCACAACTGGAGGACGCTTATTCCACAGTCTGGACACCCTGTGACAAAGTTTTTCCTAGTGTTAAGCCTGAAACGGTCTTTCAGGAGTTTGTAGCTGTTACTCCTGGTTTTCCCCAAGGGTGCCCTGGTGAACAGTTGTTCGCTGAACCCTTGATGGTATTCCCCTGATTTATAGTGGTAAGCTGCTATCAAGTCCCCTCTCCACCTTCTTTTTTTTAGACTGAAGAGACCCAAGTCCCTCGGCCTTTCCTCATATGACTTGCCATACAAGTCCCTGATCATACAGGTGGCTCTTCTCTGGACTCTCAAGCTTTTCCATGTCCTTGTTGAAGTGTGGTGCCCAGAACTGGACACAGTACTCCAGCTGTGGTCTCACCAATGCTGAGTAAAGCAGAAGAATCACTTGCTTGGTTTTGCTTGAGATGCATTGGTTGATGCATGCCAGGGTATTGTTTGACCTGCTGGCTGCAGCATTGCACTGACAGCTCAAGTTCATACTATGGTCTATTATTATCCCTAGGTCCCTTTCAGTCGTGGTGCTAGTCAGTTTGGCACCACTGAGCCTGTAAGTATATTGGGGATTGTTCGTCCCCAGATGGAGCACTTTACACTTCTCAATGTTGAACTTCAACTGGTTCTAATCTGTGCAACTTGCCAGCCTGTCTAGGTCTGCCTGTCTCTGCAGCTTATTTTCAAGTGTGACCACACTCCCTCATAACTTGGTGTCATCTGCGAACTTGGCTAGTGAGCTCTTCACCCCCACACCCAAATCATTGATAAAGAAGTTGAAAAGCACTAGACCAAGCATGGACCTCTGAGGGACACCACTGGCCACTTCTCACCAGGGCAACACAGATCCGTTCATCAGAACTCTGTGGGTCCTACTTCTCAGCCAGCTTCCTACCCACCTAACTGTCAAGCAGGTAAGCCTGCAATCGTCCAATTTTCCAGTGAGAACATTGTGGGATACCAGATCAAAGGCCTTTTGGAAGTCTAGGTATACAGTGTCGAACTCCTCCCTCTTATCCAGGTGGCGAGTTACTTGGTCATAGAAGGAGTTAAGATTGATAAGACAAGACCTGCCCGCAATGAAGCCATGCTAGCAGTCATTCAGAATCCTATCTTCTGCAAGCATATTGCACGTAGACTCCTTGATGATTTTTTTCCAGGATTTTCCTTGGGATAGAAGTTAGGCGAATTGGCCTATAGTTGCCCAGGTCCTCTCTCCTCCCCTTCTTGAAGATGGGTATAACATTGGCCGTCTTCCAGTCTTCAGGGACCTCCCCTGAGTGCCACGAGTTTTGGAAGAGTTTTGTCAAAGGTCCTGCAATGACTTCAGCCAGCTCCTTCAGCACTCTCAGATGAAGTTCATCCAGGTCTGCTGCCCTATAAACATCTAACTTTTCTAACTGATCATACACCAATTCCATGTCAACAGTACAAAGGCAGTCATTCCCAACATGCCCATTCTGAACCTTATCTAGTATGACTTTCCCCTTGGTCTGGTGAAGTACCAAAGCAAAGTAGTCATTCAGGAGTTCAGGTTTCTCCTGAGTGTTGGTAACCAGCTGTCCTGAGCTGTTAAGCAATGGCCCAGTGCTTCCATTTGTTTTCCTCCTGTTCTCTACGTACCTAAAGAAGGACTTCTTATTGTCCTTGATTTCTGTTGCTAGTTTAAATTCAGTCACCGCCTTAGCCTTTCTAATCTTCTCCCTGCAAGTGCGGGCTGTTGTTGTATAGTCTTCCTTGAGGACTGTCCCAGGCTTCCATTGTTTGTATGCCTCTTTCTGCTTTGTCAAGAGGACCACAATATCCCTGGTAAGCCAAGAAGGCTTACCAGCCCTTCTGCTACTTTTCCTCCACATGGGAATTGACTTCTTCTGGGCTTTGAGGATCGTATCCTTGGGGAACGACTACTCTTCATGCACTCCTTTCATCTTCGGTCCCTGGTCCCTCAGTGCTTCCCCTACTATTGCCCTGAGCCTGTTGAAATTCGCTTTTTTTAAGTCGAAAACTTCAACCCTGCTAGCTGATTTGCCTGCCTTGTAAGGGACAGTGAATGTGACGGTTTCATGGTTGCCATCGCCCAGGCTACCCTCTATATTCAAGTTGCTCACCAAATTGTCTCCTGCACTTCCTGAGTCAGGTAGAGCTCTTCAATACAGGTCAGGAAGCAACGCAAGCAATCTGACTTAGCTGAGTGTTCCTCCCAAGAGATGTCAGGGTAATTGAAGTTTCCCATGATGACCATGTGCTTGTGGCCTCTGCCAGTTCTCTAGAGAACCATTCCCTCAGCTCTTGCAAGAGTGGCTCTCCTAGTGTCCCCAGCTTCGGAGCTTTCTTGTGCACCGGTCCCTGGGCATGCTCTAGTCAGCGTTTCCCCCGTCCCCCAGTGATCTTAGTTTAAAGCCCTATCTAAAAGTTCAGCCATCCTGGCCAAGAAAAGGGACTTACTTCTCCGCACGAGGGGAATGCTGTCCCTTCCCAGGAGTCCTTTCTCCCAAAAGTGTGTGCTGTGGTCGAAGAAACTGAAGCCCTCTTGGTAGCACCACCACCAGAGTCATTGGTTCACTTCTTTGACACATCCTTCTCTCCTAGGTCCATGGCCTGCAACCGGGAGCACAGAGTGAAAGACTACTTGTGCCTCTGACCCCTTGAGCCCAGCCCCCAGAGCCCTGTTGAAACTCATGGCCCAGTCCAGATTTCTCCTGGCTGTCATTCATGCCCATGTGGATGAGGAGCATGGGGTAGTGGTCAGAGGGCCGGATGAGCCTAGGGATCCTCTCTGCAACATCCTGGATGCTGGCCCCAGGGACGTAGCAGACCTCACAGGCTAGGGGGTCCAGACGGCAGATGGGTCCCTTGGTACCCCACCAAGGGGTCTCCTACCACCACCCTGCGTCTCCTCTTGGGGGTGGCAGTTTACTGACTACCCACCTTCTCTGACGTCTCCATCAGAGCCTCCTCATGCATGATGAGGGGAGCATACCTATTGTGCAATGTCAGGGGAGGGGTAGCCTTGGCCCTGCATGTCCTGAAACCTGAGACAGCTTCTACCAGGTAGCTCCAGGTGGGTCTTTTTGGCCAGCCTTCTTGTTGGCCACTTTCTCCTCTTCTCTTCTTCATTCTTCAGGAGACGAGCATGGCTGTAGTCATCAGTCTTCTGCTCATGGGCCCTGATGGCACAAAGTCTGCCTACATCGGCCTGAAGCTCAGTCACCTGGGACTCCAGGGACCTCACTAAGGAGCATACACCACAGGTGGGGGTGACTTTGTTCCCATTCCCAGTTGCTGGCAGTCATTCCAGGCAACCCCCACATCCTGGTGCCAGGGGCTCTGTCTGGGTGGAGGCTGGAACCATGGGTTTCATCTGGGTTCAGGCCTCAGTGGTGCAAGGGAAGGGACCACCAGCTGGGGCCGAGGTGGGAAGCTGCGGGGTATGACTTGTCCCCACCGTTGTATGGTAATAGGTTATGCTACTACCCACGAACTGTAAAAAATCCACATGTAAGTCCAGCGGCGAGCGATGGTGCACCCCATGACTGGCAGCACTCCCCGCTTAGGCAATGGGCAAGGGGGGCAGGTGGGAGCGCCAGTGCCCCCCCGTGAGCACTGACTGGGGTATGGGGACACCAGATGAAGCGCTGCTGACACTTCCAGGAGTGCTGCTGGATCCCCCGCTTGGCGAGATCGGCTGCTGGAGATCTTCCCCCTCCCCCCGGGTCAGTGAGATCGTCCGCAGGGGGGACCTTCCCCTCCCCCCCCAGGTTGGCAAGATTGGCCATAGGGGGGACCTTCCCTGTCCCTGACTGGCCGCTGGGCAGTGGCATGTGCCTCCTCTGACTCAGGTGGCACCAGTCGCCCACGTGTAAGTCCTTATCATAATTCTCAAAGTTAATAGCATTCAGGCAGTGTTCAAGAGATTTTTTTTCTAGTTTATTTGAAATGAACTGGACAGGCGAATCTGAATTATCACACCCTATGAATAGAGGTATTCATCAGAACCTAAGATGTTGTCACAAGCTAAAAAAGAAAAGGAGAAATAAAACCTATTTTGGATTCCCTTTACTAAGATCCAGTGCCTAGAACCAGAGCTTACTTGATTAGAATCACATTTAAAAGGTTAGTAGGAACATGAGGTAGATCATTTGGTTCTGACACATTTAGTTGTCAGGTGACTACTTGAGAGCTATGCTTTTCTCTGTTTTAACTAAAAATAAAAAGTAAATCTCTTGCCCTTTTTCTTGACTTAGAATGCATTTTAAAAGAAATAGTAATCTCCATGATATAATTTCTTTATTGAGGAATCTAAAAGTGCATTCCTATCTATACTTACAAAAAATAATTGATTACTTTTACTATAGCAACATATTTAGTAATAAAAATCACACATACTTGATTTCTTGATCCATTTTTTGTTTGATATAAAACAAAATAGAATGGTGCTGAGACCAGAACATTTAATTATTGAAAAGGACCCTATCAATGGCTTTCTGTGTCAAAATAAATTTGTCGGATTTCCTAAATATAGGAGAGGGTGAGAGATAATTTAAATCAAGTTAATTGGATTAATTTTTTCAGTGGTTGCGCCTATGAGGTACAACTCCCTCCTATGTTGCCCCCCACTTCTGTTCCTTGCTAGCCTTAATACACTTCTGCAAGCATCCTTAAAATGCTCTTTTCCTGTAGATCTTTAGTAGATTCTGCAGGAAATGTATTAGAACAGCAGTTCCCAAACTCTGACAGATTGTGTACAACCAATTTACAATCATACAGCCTTAAGTACCACCTGCAAATTTTTCATACACGTAGGTAACAGACTGTGTATTTAAAAAACATCAGATTCTTTAGTAATCATAAAGCATTGTTTTATCCGTTACAATAGCCATATAAAACAGCTAAAATTTAAAAATTTGGCCAACGGCAGTCACTTGGCACAGCCCAGGCCAAGCACCAGGAAGACTGCGGTGCCGCCGCTGGCCCCAGCTGGCAGCAGCAGCCTGCTGAAACCCAGTGCACAGATCCATGGCTGCCACATGAGAGCTGGACCAGAGGGGGTGTGATCCTCGCTGTCCTGCGCTGCTTGGGAGGGCTCTGCCATGAGCCCTCAGAGGCTCCAATCACCGCTGCTGTAGCTGGTGAGTGCGGGGCTTTTCTTTTTTTCTTTCTATTCAAGTGCCAGGAGGCTGGGCCGGGTGGGGGATGGGGCCAGGCAGGGAAGCCATGGGGGCATCTCCTGCAGCTCCCCCCACTGAGGCAGAGGCCCAGGCCACCTTTGTGTCAGCCCTGCCATGGGGTCGGGGAAAACCGGCCCAAGGGGAGAGAGCCCCTGGGGAGCAGTGAGCTGCCACTGCACTCTGCACCATACTACAGCTGCCTCCAGAGCTGCATGGGACACCATGTGCCTGCTGCCACTGGGCGGACAGAGGACGCAGTATAGCCAGCGTGTGGCAGGTACATGGCATTGTGCAAGTCTTCTGGGCCAGCAGCAGTGTGGTGCAGAGCCCAGCATGCAGCGGCAGCCTGCCTCTACCCCCCACACAGATCTGGGGGGCATGTGCCCTAAGGCTGTGCAAAATGGCTATTTCATTTTGTTTTTGGATTCGGCATTTTGGAGGGACAGTGATTCATTTTGGTGTTTCAGATCATTGTCCCGTTTTGATTCGGCTGAATCTGTTTTGGAGTTTTGATGCTGGCTGCACAGCGTCCTCTGGCTGCCTTGCCTGGCCCCATCCCCCACCTGGCCCAGCCTCCTGGCACGTTAATAAAAAGAAAAAAAGAAAAGCTCTGCACTCACCGGCTACAGCAGCGGTGATTGGGGCCTCTGAGGGCTCGTGGCAGAGCCCCCTCATGCAGCGGGAGGCAGCGGGGATCATCCCACCTTAGCTCCTGTGTGGCAGCCATGGACCTGCGCACTGATTTTCAGCAGGCTGCTGCTGCCGGCTGGGGCCAGCAGCAGCACCGACTGCAGTCTTCCTGGCACTCGGCACAGGCTGCGCCAAGTGACTGCGGCAGCCAGCTGTAACCCCACGCGCAGATCCTGGGGCTCGCGCCCCCCTGGGAAGAGCTGGGGAAATGATCAGAGAGCGGGGAGAAGCAATCAGAGCTGAGGAATCGAACTGGGAGCTACACATCAATATCAGAGCAATTCTTCCCGCCCTCTTCCTCCTCCCTCTTCTTAGTTTTTGTTTCCCTGTAAATCCGGCTCCAAAACTCAAAAATTCTCCAAAACATTTTGGCGCATTCCGATTCATTTCAGAGCTATTTTGGAGCCTTCCGTTTCTATTCGGATTCGGTGTTTTGGGCGCCAAAATGGCCTGAAACACCTCTGAAAAGAAAAGACTGCCAAAATTTTGCACAGCTGTAGCCCACACACCTCCCCCTGGGTGTGCCCCCAGCCCCTGGATAAGACTCCCAGGCTCTGACTGTCCCACCACCCACCCCAGGGCTGCTTTCATGCCAGGCCCTGCCTCTGCCCCCCTACCTCCCTCACCATGGGGGCTTTGATCTTCCCCTGCCTTTTCCCCCAGCACACTTACCTACTAGGTGCTGCTACACATGCAGTGCTTTGTTCCTGGCTTTGTGCAGCAGGCTGCTGCTGGGCTCTGGGTGTGTGCACCCCTCCCCTGCCCCCGGCTTTCCACACATCACTTCCAGGTCATCTGCGTACCACTGGTGGTACGTGTACCACAGTTTGGGAGCTGCTGTATTGGAGGAAGAATGGGTCAGGGGAGAGATAAGAGATTGTTTTGAGGGGATCTTAGGGTACTATTTGAGGGCTATTTGAGGACTATCAAACATACAGCCTGAGAGTCAGGTCCACTCACCAGAGGTGGGTCATCTTGCCATCTGGGCTTTTTGCCATAGCTGCCAGCAGCCAATGAGTTAACACCACTGTAGCTTAACCCCATAACCGTGGCTGCGAGAGCTGCAGTGTCAGTGCAGCGAGCACTCGGGCCAACATCACTGCTCAGTTTAATGTTTTCAGTTGCTTCTAGCAGCTAAAATCAGCTAAATTCACCCTCTGGCACTGTCCGTGCTGACAGGTAGCTTGACCTGCAGCTCTGGGGGTTGAGGAGAGGCAGAATGAACACCTTGGCTACTGGTGCCCACACAGTAGGGCCTGTGCCAAAAGCCCTGCAGTCCAGATTTAGCCCACAGGGCCTTATGAATTTGACACCCCTAATTTAAACCATACAACTTTGTAAACCAGGCTTAAGTCCATTGCATTAAATTTAATGGGAGCTAAGACTGATCCGTGCCTCTGAAACTGAGGCCAGGGTCTAAATATATACATACCCATGTTTGATATTTGGGCCACAGTAAATACTAAATGTCAGGTTTTTTTCCAAATCCTACCTACATGGATACTAATTTATAATGGGAACAGTTGACACAATAACAACTATAAATGTCGTGACCTGCAATAACCTACCCACTTAACCAGCTCCTTGTCATTGCAACATATTCTGAAGGTAAACAAATTTGAGATCTATTGGAACAAGAAGGAAATGAATTCCATGCTCAGTGGCCCCCGCTTAAAAGTTTGGCTGCCACTGTCCAGACATGCAAATCTGGGAACTGTCAGCGCAAGTCTCGTAGTTCTCTGAATAATTGCAGGGTGCATGTGAGAGAGAAGGTGTTTTCCATATATTTTTACATTGTCATGGAGATTTTAAGTGTTTCGATTGTATAATTGTAAGTGGAAAACTTTGATCAAGCTACACTTAAATGCTCATTGAGCTCACATAGTTGGAATGTGATGTTACTTTGGGATGCTTCATGCATTGTTAATTGCTTGGCTATGTTGATCATCATAGTATTAATTAAAAAAATTCAAGGGATTTTGCACTTATGGTAGGGGGTAGCCTTGAGCACAGAGTTCAATTGAACACTAACGGATGGAGGTTTACTGTATGGTCTTTAACTTGCAAAAATAAAATACCTTTCCTTTTCATTCTTATAAAAACAATTTGGAAATTAGTTTTACATTGCAAGAAAATGGAGTCAGTTATAAAAGAATTGCTAATCTGCTGTTCCTTTGGGTGCATATGTGAATCTTTTATAGCTATTTAGAAGCTATTACCCAGTTGTAGAGGTCAAAGAAGGTGCAGGAGTGCTCTGAGTTTAAAATATCTATATTTTATTCCTTAGCACCAATACCATCAGAAGGCAGGATGAATTGGGAATGCTCATACTCCATGACATGAATTCTGTCATAAGTCTGTCATTTTTCTTGTTTGGACAATTTAGCCTGAAGTAAGTTTTCTAAACATTCAAATGATTCAACTGGTATATGAATAATTCACTCTGTCATTGCAGGCAGATTTAGTTTCCTTTGTATAACAGCATCACATATACAATCTTTTGGGAGAAAGATTGGAATTACCTTTTTGTTCTGTTCCAATTTATGCTTTTTGCATGGGGGCGGGGGGCGGGGAAACAAATGAATTGCAGCCCCATTAGAGAAGATGTTTTAAAATGCTCTGAAAATTATCAAAAGATTTAAGTGCAATGTACTGTGTATCCAAAACAACTTAACGTGAAGCCATGCCAGACAGACAGTATATATGTATTCTGATTCCTCAGAGGGATAGTTACTTGCCTGTTCCTCCTGACTTTTTAGTTTGGTCTGTTATAAATGCATTGAGATCAGTGACCTTGGCATGAAGTTTCCCAGATGTTTTGGATCAGTCTTAATGGAAGGCTGAAAGTATCCAAATGAATCCATTCTTTAAAAAAGAGCTTTCATCTTAGGTTAACATTATTTTGAATAGTTGTTTTCTATAGGCTTTGAGGACTATGAGTAACTGAAGTCATTGTTACAAGGCTTATAATTCTTCTACTAATTTCTTTGATAACTGAAAGTCTGCAACGGAGAAAGAAACTAGGATATGGTACCATTTTATTGTCTTTTAATATCACTAGTGTCCTTTCTCCTTGGAGTTCTCATTACTGTTGGCACACTGATCAAAGGAGTCTAAGAAGTTTTATTATATTTCCATGTCTCATTGAGAGGTGTATCATTGAAAACTTAACCAGAGACTTTTTAATTACCATTGTAGGCTAAATCCCCACAGAGCACTTGAAATTATGCCTTTGAGTCTGTGGTTTACAATATTCTATCAGTGAATTGTTTAAATAAAAAGCAAAAAGTCATTGGGCTTATGGCATACAATATTAAATAAAACACACCGTAGAAACTATATTGTATTGCAGATCTTAAAAATACTGACTGTACAAAGTACATAGATACAATAGCAGCATTATTCTAGTGACTTCTAGTTTCTTTTTATTTAGCTGGAAAGAAGCCAAGAGAATTGATGCTGCTTTGTGTTGTTAATGGTAACAGGTATTTGGAGATCTACTACTGGACTTATTTTTTATGACCAAATTGCATAAGCTTACAGGGAAGAGCACTAAAATAAAACACAGATCTCTGCAAAATTAACTGTTGGAGAGATTTAAAAAATAACTGCTCTTAAGCACTCAATCAGATATTACCACGACCCCTATATTTGCTGAATTTTAATAAACATTTTATTTTTCTTTATTACTATTTTTTTTTTTATTCCTTCTGGGTTTCTGCAGGCATTTTTTGCAAAGGAATATTGAAATTGTTTTTGTTCAAACAAGTATTGCAAGTGCTATTGAATAATCTTAGGATTTGAAATGGATCCTGTTGAGTCATAATCCGCATTTAAGATGAGTAAGTAGCTTCAGGCAATAAACCTGTGCTGACCTTTCCATTCTGTGATTTTTTTTTTTAAACAATCACATTTTCTTTTTTTTATTTTACTTGATTTTTAACAATTTTTTGTTTGATCTCTCCCCGCTGTTACATTGGCAGGTAGGAAGCTAAGCAAAAAAGATAAATCTAATATTTTAATGTACAGTTTGAATACGGCTAATAATTTTGGGGTCTTCCATTGTGTCAGCTTCCCCTGTCGTTTTTGCTGTTTCCCCCCTCAAAAACTGAAGAGTTTAACTATAGGTTTGCCTGGAGACCTAATGAAAATATACTCTGCACTGATGCATGGAAAGGAGTTGGGAAGGTGTGGAGGGCCTTTAATTGATTCTTGTTCTTAGTTCCTTTTTCACTGAGCAAGCACAAGCTTGAAGCAGTTTAAAGACAGCAATTTAATCTGAAAGGAGGTGGTGAAACCTTGTCCAGCTCTTCAATTAAGATAGGATTAACTAGCTCTGAAGAGAAATCCAGCCACATTTCTGGCCTGAAGACTTTGAATGTGGTACTTGACTTCGAAGGTATGAATTGGGTAGAAACGTGCAGAGCATGAGAGAGCTGCACACGGATACAAATAACTCAGAAGGAACCAAAAACACCTTTTTATCTTCTATATTTCACATACAGTATTTCAGGAACTCCCCACCCTCTGAACTGAATGAACAATAATTCCCCCCAAATCAGAAAGAGGATGTAAACAAAGATTTGATGCTTTTCTCTTATTAGGTATATACTAACGTAACTCCAGGGGCTTCAATAGACTTGCTTCTGATTAACAACGGTGAAAATGAGAAGAGAATTAGGCACCATATATTTAGAGGTGTATTATTAGCACCTCCACAAAATGTTGCGCTTTAATGCAGCAACATATATTATATGTTAATATAATGCAGGACATATATTAACAAATCTCCAGCAGCAGCAGCAATGACTGAAGATGTGTATTCCAGAATGATGTCTGCCTGATCTGACCTCAGCTTTCAACGTGTTGGATGGTATTATAAATGGTGTAAAACTTCACGAACAAACCGCTCTGTTGGTAATGTTGAACAAAATTAATGTGTGAAGTTACTGTGTCTTGACAACAGGGCAACTGTCTGCCTGATTCAAGGTCTTTTCTTGTTCTCACATTATACAGGAACAAGTACACCCTGTACAGCAGTTAAACTGTTTTGGATTTAAAAAGAGGAAGTTTATAGCAAAAATAGGAAATTTGGCACTTCCGTAAAAAACCCTAGCAATTATTTTTTATCCTAAGGATTATGTTTCTGAGAATACCTTTCAATAGGGGGTGACTAATAAGAAATATAATTACTTTAAATGTTGCAGTTAGGAATTTTGGAAGGTTTATGAATTTTCTTCAAATGAGCAGTACAGAAATGCTACTCATCTGACCACTTTCAGGTCATCCATTAAATGTTTTTTTAAATAGTGTGTTGTGATGGATTGGTGTGATTTTTTTTTTCTTTGAAACATAACCTGTAAATTTTAAGTCTGTCCCATTCTCCCTCCCCATTTCTCCTCCTTCCACTCCCCACAGTTTTCCATATAGCAGTGAGCACTTTTGGTTTTGATGCACTTTCATTTCCTCTGTCTCTTCTCACAATGTCTGGCTGCAAGGCCCTCCCTAGGGGTGGGCGAGTAGGGAAGCTGCCCCGGGCCCCTCACTTTGGGGGGCCCTGCCACGGCCATTGTGTGCTGCTGGCTCTGCGTTTTGGCCACTTGCCTCCACCCCCTTCGCAGTCCAGCCACTTGTCATCCCCCACCTCAACTTCCCACAGGCTGATATGCCCCGGGCCCCACACACCCCTAGGCTTGGCTTTGTCTGTCTGTCCCATTCAGTGAAAGAACTGTTACTTCTGCATTTATTAGATCTTCAAAAGAAAATCCAAATAATACCGATGACTCAAAATAGTACAGGACTTAGGAACAATATCTGAGAAATTGTAATGCTCTTTGTAACAACTAGGAGGTCAATGAATGTAGTTGACCTGAGTTTGAGAAGAAAAACACAGAGGGAAAATGGAATTATTTACATAACTCAGCTGATCTGAGCAATTATGTTGAATAATACTCTGTATTTTAGGTCTTTTGAATGTCTGAACTTGCGTTGCTAGGGTCTGATTCTGCCCTATTAGGTAATCTGCATAACCTATTTGAGTCCATGGACTTGAATTGAAGGTGTTGTCCTACCATGGCACTGGAAAGGTAATTTTGTCTTAATTTATAATGAGGTTCAGTATTATCTTTGGCCCTGATAGCTCAGTAATTGTTTGTTCCCTAAGGAACTGCCTTGTTTCCCATAGAGTAAGGGAGTACCACAGTGGGCTCTGTCCTGGGAGAATAGAGGACTTCAGACCCTAAGGCAACACATGTTGCAGTTGGAGGTATGATAGCAACAATTAGAGACAGCATAGCTAGCTAGGTAGCTTCAAACTAGCTATGGTATGTATGTACATGCTGCAGTCACACATCTAGTTGCAGTGTAGATGTAGCCAAGGAGTTGGGCCATCTGGATTGTTCCTTATAGTGAATCCCTACGGTGCCTTCCTTTTTTCCCACTAGGAACCCACCCACTTAGAGTCCATCTTCACCCCTTCTTCCAACTCGGAAGCCACCAAAATGAAGGTATGCACATTAGACAGTTTTGATGGGCGGCATGTCCCAGAAACTGGTTGCTCCAAAAGTTTTCTTTAAGCTACAACTTTACTAAACTAAAATAAAACTTGTGCAAATGAGTTCTTTTGTGTTGCTTTGCACGTGCCAAATTCCACATATTCTGACATGCGATTATCTTGAGTATTACCCAAGCATTAAACTCTAGGAGCCACAGGTATATGGGCATCCAAATATGCAATTGTTCAAATATACTTGGGGTTATTATAACTGAATGGATGTGTGCATTCCATATGGACAGGAGTATGTATTTGAAGGGGCGGCCATCCTATTTTCACACACCTACGGAAGGTGTGTGTATTAGGGTAGTGGTGCAGACAAATATATTTATCTGTATTTATTGGAATCTTAAGTCATGTCATATATTTCATTCCTTAAACACACTGGGCCTAGTTAATGTTTGCAAAGCTTCAGGAAATAATTTTTGTATTCTGAGTTAGGTTCCAAAAGCACAAGTGCCACAAAGCTGAATTCTGTTCGGTGGGGAAATACCAGGAATAGAACTACATGTTTCAGGGAAACAAGAACAGGAAGGAAGAAACTTCTTATCTAGAAGCAAGAAAAAATCCAACACCCAGCTTGCCATCAAACAACTTGGAGGTAAACAGACTGCTTGAAATTTTTTTTTGAGCCTAATTTGCATAAAATGAACTTTTCCACCCAGGGGAACCTATAACATCTTTTTATTCTCCTCCTGTGCAATATGAAGTTTCATATCCACCTGGGAGAAATGTTACGATCAGTGCATTCTCCTTTGCCTGAGGAAGGATGAGTGAGCCTGAAAGCTTGCCACTATTTAGTTGATCTAATAAAAGGTATCACCTCTGCCAAGCGTTCTGCATAGGAATATAACTGTTGCCTCAGTAAAGCCCCTTAAGGATTAAAGGCACTGGGCAGACTACCGCTGACTTTAGAGCACTTTGCATGAGGCCTTTGGGAGCCCAAGAAATTCCATGTTAGGCTTTGGCTTCACAAATATTGCACAATTCTTTTCACCATGCAACTGAACAGGGTTTTTCCCAGCGCAGCTCTGTGCAGCCATGTGATAGAGGGAGAGGTCATATTACAAGGGTTCTGGGTGTTTTGTTTGCAAGCTTCACTGTCTCAACCAAAATCAGTTGAATGGTTTCCAGACCTGCCTCTCTCTGCTCCCCGTCTCCTGCTTACACACATTTCTGCACTTTCCCAATTATTTTAGGTGCTGTCACTTGAAGATGCAGGAGACCTCGGAACTGTTTTTCTGCCGTACAACACCCTCTGTGTTGTCTTCTCCTTCGTGACACCTTTCAAGCATCTGTGCGCTGCTCTGCTGATCACAATAGCTTCTTGCAAAACCACAGAGGTGCAGCTGCATGCTTTTGGTTTTGGTGTCAAACAAGTGTTGTACGTGGAACAGATGAATGAACGTCGATAAAAAGCCTGAGTTTTAAAAGGGCTCATTTGTGACTTCCTTCATGCTTTGGCATGGGCATTTCAGATTTGACTAGCTGAGTAGCTTACAGGCTCTCCTTTGTAATATTGTCTTCTTTGGCAGCTTCTTAGCAGCACAGATTGTACTGTTGAGACTTCATCTTGTTAGCTTTCCTGTGGTGCTGCTCATGACCTATGCCACACTCGTTATTGTGTCCCTGCCTTTAGCCTGGAAACAAAGTAGACACTGGCTGTGCTTCTCATTGTTTCTCAACTTATGCATCCTGCTGGTAGCTAGGAAGAGTCAATTGCTTTTTAACATTGCTCCTGCAATGATAAAGCTGAACTGGTTTTGTAATGGCAATGAATCTCTCAGTTCTGATTAGTTTCTGTTTAATTTGTATATACTGTTGTTTGCCATGAAGTTGTAAGTCATTTGTTGCGGTGTCAGATCTGTTCCTCACTTATGTTAAGTTTCTCACACTAAATCTTTGTTCAGCCGAGCTATGATTTCAGTGACAGGGAAAGGATCTGGTAACTGTATCTTACTTCTAGTGAAAACACCTAGGAAAATACAATCAACTCAAAGCTGACTAACTGGTATGATACTTAACAACAACTAGCACAGGAGCTGGGAAGCAAACAGGACACCCACTGATAACTCTCCCCAGGCTGTGAAGATTTCGAGGTAACAAAATGAATGAAGCAGAGTTGCATTCAAATTGTAAACAATTAATGAAGAGAAATTCTCCTCAAACAGGAGGAAATTATGACCTTTGTCATAATGACCTCTCCTCCTCTTGTCCTTATCTTAGGCAAAACTGCCTTTTTCTGCCACATCAGCCCAATCTGATTTTGCTTCTCGCATTATTATGACTTGTCACAGTGACTTGAAAATGATTAAATCTAATGTTCCCTAGTTGCAATGAGTATAACAAGCTGCATAGAGACTGCAGTGGATAATGAAACACACTTTCATATAAGGTCCACAGATGCACTTTTACCTACCTGGGGTCTATGGATTTGCCCATAAGTTCCATATATGGCCTCTGAGCAGCTCACAAATTATTTGATGTCTTTTTCCTCATAAGACCCCTGTGAGGCAGGGAAGCAGTCCCATTTTGCTGTGAGTGAACGAGAACATGGGGAGACATGTCTTCCACTGCTAGAAGCACTCAACACTTACCTGCTCTTGCTTTGCATATGACAAATCCAGAAATTAGTCAGTGCAGCCAGTTCAGAGAGGGCCTGAGTACACGCCTGGAGTTGCTCTCAGACTATCTTGAGTGCCCTATGTGGCATGTTCTCAAAACCACAACAAACTGGTGGCGGTCCCTAGTTTTGGAGCTTTGTGCACTGAGTAGCAATGAGCAAGCAAAGCATATTTCAAACAGCACTTCTGGGCTCACTACAGAGGCAATGTAGATATGTCCGAAGCAACTTGACTGACATCATACAGGACATCTGTGGCAGAACCAGGACTCAGGCTACTGTCCTAAACACAAGATCATTCTTCTAATCTCACTAATGATACTGCTAATCCTACCTTCAAGGAAGAAGTAGATGCTGTCCTATTTTTCTCCATGTTAAAATGAAATGCTGAAATCCGTGCTTGTTGAGACAGCTGAACAAACCATGCTCATCCGCCAGTACACAAATCCAGAATTAAATGCAGTGAATACTCAGCATGAGGCTTTTCAGCCCCAAGGCCTCTCCAGGCGCTGTATGCAGGTCTCTTGTTGGGCTTCAGGATTCTTGCAAGGTCCTGAATGTGCTAATGGAGGTTGCACATGTGATGGATCAGCAATGATTTGCCTAGAATGTTTTGTTTTTTCAAAAGGGTGACAGCCTGCTCCTCATGGAGCCCCAAATAATCCCTATTGCCTGGTAGTCTTTATTAAACCGCATTAGCAAACCCATGAGGATGTGACAGAAGTAGCAGTTGAGACATTTCCAATGCCTTGGCAATGCTTCAGTGAGCCAGCTGTGCAAAAGTACAAGCCATTTGAAAGGTTACAAAAGTGACTAAAGCTGTCTAAAATACAGCATCTTATAGCACCTACTTGAGGTATTACTATGAAGTATTTCACTTCTCATATTTTCACAGGGACAGGGACTTTATAGGTCCCCCAGAATCCTACAGCTCCCTGCTCTCCCCCTGCCCATTGCCCTCCCAAGGGGGAAAGAAGGGAGAGCAGGGTGGATAGTCTGGTAGGCTGGCTGGCAGACTGGCCATCCAGGTCCCACTTCCTGGTTCTGGCTGCTCCAGCACTTGGGTACTAGGGCTGTACAAAGCTTCGGTCCCTGATTTGATTCGGCAGAGATTCAGCCCAATTTGGTGGCCAAATCTCCAAATCTGAATCAAATCAGAACCCTCTGAATTGATTCAGAGAGATTCAGAAAGATTTGGTGATTCGGACATAGACACAGCTTTATATGTTTTTTCTATATATCTCAAGGTACCAGGTGGCTCGTGAATGCTGCGATGCTGGGGTGTATGAAGTGTCCTATAGGAGTGCAGGGGGCTCCCCAGCGTGCTTGTCAGCAGACCTGGAAGTGGACCAGAAGCACTTCTAGTCCACTTTTGGGTCCGCCGGGGAGCGCACTGGGGGCCCCCCCCCATGCTTCCCCAGCTTGGCAACTGGTGCCTCCTGGGTCTGGGGGGGTACCCAGGGTCCCTCCGTGGCCAATTGCTGAGCCAGGGAGGCACAGGGGGGCACTTCAGTGTGCTCCCTGGTGGATCCAGAAGCGGACCAGACGTATTTCTGGTCCACTTCCAGGTTCGCCGCCAAGCACGCGGAGAGCCCTCCCCACACCCGCTCCTGTGGGACGCTCCGTGCACCCCAGTATCACAGTGTTCATGAGCTGTGCCTGGTACCTTGAGGTATGTAGAAAAAACATTTTAAGTTGTGTCTGGCTGAATCTCAGATTCTCTGAACCAGCATTGAATCTTCAGATTCAGATTTGGCTGAATTGAATTGAGGACAGTGATCCAAATCAACTAATCGAATCACTGTCCCTGATTCAGGCCAAATTTGAATCAAATAGGGCCTGTTTTGCACACCCCCATTGGGTACCCTCCCTCCCACTGCCACTGCTGGACTTTCCAGCTGTGATCTCCTCTAGCTGTCCACTCCAGTGAGAAGGAGAGGAGAGGTTAAAGGATCAGGATTGGAGACCCTGGCACCTGTGGTGCCTGAAGCTCCTTGGCCCCTACTGCTGGGATTCCCCACTCCCCTGCCCTTTGGCAGGAGCAGGGGAAGCCCCAAGTCACTGCAGCCCCCTGCAGGACCTCCTGGCTGGCAAACCACAACTGCAAGCAGCCACAGCAGCGCAGCAGTGTTCCAGCTGTGCAGCACCACAACAACTGATGCTATGGCTGAAATAATACCTGTTTTAAACCGTTCCAAGCCAGCAAGAAACATTTACTTCTGTCAGCATCCTCAACATTGATTTATAGCCGTGGTTCTCAACCTGGTTAGACTGAAGGTGCCCCTCATTAAACTCAAACAGAAAAATGCCACCTCTTTGTTTTCACTTGTGTTTTGACTAGGAAAAATGATAGAGTCATCCTGTTGCAAAGCTCAGAAGCTCATAACAGGTCAGACTGTTTTTAAAAATTATTCCTATTTGAAATCTCAGGGTTTGGCTTGTGAATCACGTTTGCACACTTAACGGCACCCTTGAAAGGATCTCAGTTCAACTCAGGGTTCTGCAGCACCTGGATTGAGAACTACAGATTTATAGCTTGTTACCCTTAAGGTTTTGTACTTTAAATAGATGTTATCCTTTGACCATTAATGTGTTGCTTCAGAAGGTGGGGAAAGATTATATATGCGATGGGTAAGAGAAAGCAAGGGAAAGCTGGCAGTGCTATTCAGGAAAGAGGTGGGGAGACTGGTGGAGGTTTATACGGAGAAGATTAGAGCTGTATGTAGGTGGAGGTGGGGAATCAGAGGAGCCAACAAGAAAGCTAACCTGACCACTGCAGGTAAAGTGACGCTGAGAAGAAAAGGTTGGTTGAGAACTGGAAAAGCAGCAAGAGCGGAGTGAGGGCTAGGGTAGAAGGGAAGAAGAAGTGAGAAGGAATGACTCTGAGACATGGGGCATGACAGTGCTAAAAGGGGCTGACTGGGCAGAAGATTTGTGCAGACAAAGGGCAGCAACTTAGCAGGCAGTCCCAGTGACTCCAGTTGTTAGCAAAATATTCCCATGGTTGTTACAGTTGCACATGACTATTAAAATATTTGTTCTTCTGAATAATATGCAGGGAAAAGGCCTCTGCCTTCAGACAAGAACGTTCTGTAAGTTGGTAACAAAGTAGTACCATTTACCAAGATGTGGCCCATGATCCCTTTGCTCCTGTCCATATATTTTGTACCCTCAACCTGGCAGTTAGCCCAGAGGCTCTTCAGGGCAGGGACTGATGTTGCCTTTGGTTTGGAAAGGGACAGATCTGATAAAGTTCTTAGAAGGAAATCAGGTGCCTAGGAACCCCTGCTAGTTTACACTATGTAGGTCTTGGGGGGGTTAAAAGTTCTCTAGGTGCTAGAATTGCACCTCTGCATGTGTCCAGGACTCTCCAGTCTGAATTCACACCCACACCTGGCTGGGTAATTTCACTCAATCCATGGAGAATTATCGCTGAAAGAATCAGGGTAAAACTGCAGCAGTGTATGTTACACCTGGTTGAGGCATTGTCTGTTTCTACCTTATGCCTCTGTAGCCATGTGCTCAAGGTGAACAGGCTACTACCCTCTGCTCCTGCACTACCAAGTGGCAAGGCACAATAATAACAGCCTACAGGCCAATTTATGCCAAGATAAACTGTCCATCTGCCTGGTATACATTACATACCCCTGTATTATTCACACCATTGTACAGAACCCATCTAAATTACAGTGGAGTATGTGATCATCTCTACATTCCCTTAGCACCCCTCTACTCAAAAACGTACTGCAATCTCTTCCTTGTTATGAATGACATTATTGAGCCATACCTGTCACCATGACTCAAAGGAAATAATTGCTTTGCAGGTTTCCAACACCTACTCACAGGGTGGGTCAACAGAAAACTTCTCCACCTGGGGGTGGAGAAAGTGTTTGCTTTTCACCATTAGGGGATAAAGAAAAATCCTGGAAGAGTTTCCAAACCAAAATCTATTCAGTAAACATAACAACACTAATCAGAGTAACTGACTGATTTTAGTGGTGAAACTCTCTAGTTCCAGCTGAAGACAAGCTGTGGATGTAGTGTGCTGCATAGTGAATATGTTAGTGCACAGAATTTTGGAGTGTCCAAATTCAATTAAGTAGGCTAATGGCATTCTTTTATGTGTCTCTTTAATATGTGTTCCTTCCCTTAAAAGGAGGCTAATCAGTGTTAAGATTTTCCAGTTCGGCGTGCAATTGCTGCTTAGTCATTTGAGCAAGTTCCTTTCCTCTTTTCTAATTTTTCCCAAGCTTGGGTATGACTTTAAAACAATAGGAAATGACAAGCCCTATAGTTTTTTTTCTTCTTTCAAAGGATTTCATACTACTTTACTGTACAGAGATGCACGGGGTCTGCACAGGGACAGTGCAGTGAACTCATAAGTATTACCAATAGGAAGTGACATTTTTCCTCCTTTTGTTCTGCTAAATCCCTACAGACTGTAGTTCAAATATTGGAGACATTTTACTTAAAGGCAGGAAGACTGCCTTTTCAGCTTAGATAAATTTCTGATTTAATTTTCTGTTTGATTGAACTAAACCAAACGCGAGCAGGCCGTGAACAATTTTTAGGCAAAGACTGTGAACTTTATCAGACCCTTGCTGAGAATAACTTTAACTCAAATCAGTTGGCTGTACATATATCCTTTAATATTAGCAAATGAAACTGCATTAAAAAATTGTCACAAGATTCAATTAGAAAAACACCTTAACATGCTGTTAATTCTAAGTGGGGATTAACTTTTTCTTACGCATTTAAAGGTTCTTTCATTCTTGTACTTCAGGGATGCACAAAAGTAACAAGGCAGGGGTGGATCCAGGAAAGTGCGATGTATGGTGCACATGGGGAGCTCTCCACTACCCAGAGCTCTGGTCTCTGCAGCTGATCGCTTCCATCATGCACTAGTGAGCGCTCTACCATACTCCCCATTTTCAAAATTTTCCATCCACTCCTGGTCCCAGACAAGTATCTTTTAATACTTTTATTTTTATCCTTTTCACTGCAGTTTGACACTGAAGGCTCCTGGTTTCCTTTGGCATTCAGGTACTAATGCATACCTTCTCTACTTGTGGATTTTTTTTTCCAGTGGGCCAGTCATATGCTGGCTGTACATATGTAAAAAGATCTGAAGTCAGGGCCATACATGTAAAGTAGGGAGCACTTTATTCCTGACCATAGTTCCACTGAAATCAAGGGGCCTGCCTCTGAAGTCAAGGCCTGCTCTCTGTGAGCCAGAAAATGTGCACAGAGCCCTGTGCCTTCAGAGCACGCTGATCTGGCAAAATCATAACTGCCTTGTGAAATGATTGATTTCACTTGAATTTTGTCTTGGAAATGAAAACTGCCAGAACGTCTGTTTCTCCAAAGCTGAAATAAACCAATAGCTGTTTGTTTTAGTTTGTGTTTATTTTATATTATTTTATGTTATAATAAAACAATGAAATTCAAAGGAAACATTTCAAATGACCAGGAATTAAAATTTAGGGGGGAAATTTTCCCTCATAGAAAACTAAAAAATCTGGTTCAAAACAGGCATATTTCAAACTCTTGAATTCTTTTGTGATGCAGCTCTTCTGCCCTCAGCTTTGCCCTTGCCCTTGCGGTTGGATCACAGCCTAGCCCTGTATGTGCTCCCAATGACTTCCAATGCCAAAAAGGGAAGTAGCTAACTACAAAACACAAGGCTTCACTCTGCCTTAGCTTCTAGGCCTTCTGCAGACCTTGGTTACCTCTGGATTTCTTTTGCATACACCTCCTATGAACTAAACCTTTTGAGTTGACTTTGACCCTACCTTTAGCAAGGTCAGTTTGACATGAAATGTTGGGCTTGAAACAGAACAGCCTCAGGCATGTGTGTGTAGCTTTTTGTCATTTTTGCCTCTCTGATAATAAAAAAAAAAATTCTCCCTGATAAAGCACATTGCATTTCCTAAGGGTTATACCAATCTGCACTAATTAACCTGTTAAACAATAAGCCTTGTCAGAACACAAATGCCAGAACAAACATGGTTATCCTATACTTTTCTTACTGCAAAGGTGTATTTTTAACTCGCACATGGGAGTTCAATTGCACATAGTCAAAAAGGTAAAACAAAATACAAGTTTTGAATGCTTGTGGACGTTATTCCTGAATAGGTTGCAATTTAGAGTTTGAAACTGTCCCTTTTATTATATATATATCTTTTTATTTTACAAATAATTATATATAGTTACAAATGTTCCTTCACAGAAGGTACATTCAAAAAAAAAAAGTTTGTATAATCCAAAATGTTTTATTGTTTAGGAATATAAAATGGATCAATACTTCTAGGAGGGGTCATATCCAACCCACTGTTCATCCAGATTTCTTGTATTATCTGTTCTCTGCGTTCTATTCTTTCAGCCAGTTCCGCTGCTTCTGTTGAGTTATAACCTGAGTAATGAGTCCTGCAAAATCCTGTGAGTTCATCTGGAAAGTCTGAATCTGAAGAATCTTCCTCCTCGTCGTTCTCACTATTCCCATCTGCTTGATCGCTTTCCGGCTCAAAGTGAGTTCTGATTCTGTGCAGTCTTTGGAAGTCATTAGTGCATGACACTCGTACCACCAAAGCACACAGTGTGAAGACTAAACCAATGCAGACACTGGATACAAACAGCAAAGCAGCTCTTTCAGGGTGATCTGAAATTAAACACAAAAGGCCAAACTTGAAACGAAGGCAGAGACCAGATGCAAAATGCAGGTACTGTTTCCAAAGAGCCCTGCATTATGTCAGGAAAGGCCAGTGCTTTTTTTGGTATATTCTGCCATAGAGAATCAAATGTGTACTGGGGATCTGAAACCTGCCTATTCTGTTGTTTTTTTTAATTACTGTGCAAAAATACTAACACCCTAACAGCACTATGCCATGTTTTATATAGTTAATACTAGTTTACTAGCACTTAAGCACCCACTAGGGTCTCTGCTACTTTTTTCAAACCCTATTGCTATAGTGGATGTGGCCTAGAAAAAAGGGACATGAGAAGAGAGCCCGTTCTCTGGCTGCAAGCAGTGCACCTTAGGGGCTGTAGTAACCTGTACACAGTAGTAGCATTGCCCTTTGCAACTTCCCCTTCCCCCAAAATGTGTCACCTGCAAAATTGCAAATGCTGAGAATCTGTGCCATAATCTGTAGGCATGACTCTGTGATTGTTAAATCTCATAAGCAAAGCAGAATCAGACCAGGGAGGAAGGCCCTGCAGTGCCTAGGTGTGCTGCAGGTAAAGATGATGATGACTCAGTAAAGAGCACCCTTCTTTCTGATTTAGTATTTAATGACTGCCCCATCTAGTGCTAGGAGGTGCTGTGGTACCTGTCCCATTTCAAATGTGATGCAACTAAAACCCTAAGTGTGTGTTCATTGAAAGTGTTCATGACACCGTCTGCAAGAGCAAGAACATTAGCTTCAGAATTCCACCCAAATGTAAACCCGTGTTAAAGTCTACCTCTCTAAAACTCCCTCTGTGCCTTCTGTCAGCTGATGATATTACAGTTGTTTTTCCAACATACAGTTTTCGAGTATTGCTGAGCTAGAACTCCTGTCATGTTCTACCCAAGACGTGGTAGATTTTTTTCTTATTGTCTCAGTGGCCTGTGTGTGTGTGTAATACAAAATATATGCAGACCAACATTTCCGAAAAAGGATGCCCTGAAGTAGGCTCCTAAATTAGTGGCCTGATTTTAAAATATACTCAATATCCAATTGTTTCCATTGAAAAGACCCATTTTACACATCTTGGAGTCTCTCCCACTCTAAAAGAATCTGGAATCCTTCAAGATGAAAAATGTTATATAGCATATCCGTTAAGCTATAATTGCCTCACCTTCAACACTCATAATCAAAGACAAAAACACCACCCTCCCTTCTAATGTAAAAATTGTCCTACCTCGAATGTAGGCAAATGTAGCCAGAGAGCTGCTAACAATAGTTCCATCTTTCTTTGGACTCCTTGATCCTTTTGGGTCAAAGTTGATATCTGTGAAGTGAAAATGCAAGACTAGTTTAGTCGGATTACATTAGGTTGATGTAGTTACTAAATCATGATTTTCTTACAAATAATTCTTGAACTATTTTTTGTCTAACTGAACTTCTGACAAAAGCCAGTGGTATAAGTGCAAGGACTTTCCAAGCATTAGCTGAGCAGTTTAGCACACCAGATGCTAAAGTTAGTGAGAAAATTATTGCCAGCTGGCAACCACTCATTGGCTTAGTTATAATTCACTATATAATACAAGGATTGATTGGCAGGTAATTGTGCTTTTATATGAAGTTTCCTTATTTCCAGTCTAAGTTTAATAAATTAATAAATACGAATGAAATCTGTTAAGACATAAGATCTACTGCCACTGTGAATGGCTTCTTCCCAAGGAATTTAAGTGGCTGTAGAAGAAGCACAAGAGGACCATCAGTGAAAAAACAGGAAGCATTTTTGTTGCAAGCTGATCCTTCCTTATTAATATTTGTATTACTGAATGGCTTAAAGCCCAGGTCATGGACCTGGACCCCACTGTCCTTGAAGTCATACCTGGTCTTGTATAAGGTAATACATAGGTAACGTATAAGCAGCAGGTTTTTTTTATTCAGAGTGACTTTGGCTGTATGTACAACCACATTGCTTAGCTTGTTTGATCTGAAAATCCAGTTTTAGGCAAAAGCCTTCTCTGTGCTTTAGCACAGCTCCCATTTAAATCAGAAGCTGGAAAATTCAGAAGCTCTGACCTACACTTCACATTAGGGGGGTGAATTCTGAGGAACATAGAGAATTGTAGGCTCCTGGACACATCTACCAGGTGGTCATTAGGAGGCAGAAAGAGGTACTTAGCCATGTTAGTCTGAAGTCAGTCAGAAGGCAGGCAGCCACTGACATGCTGAGGACCTTGATAAGCTAGGTAACCCTTCACTGACCACATCCATTCAGTTTCTAGTTTCCTTTGATAGGTGCATGAAAGACTCCTGGCTACAAGCTTACTGATGTCACCTCTAAAACTTAAAGCCTTGTCTTGCAGTCCTTTCTCAAGACAATGTCCCATTGGTTTCTACAGAGGTTTGACCTAAGAAAGGGACTCCTGGATCTGGCCCACAATAGCTTATTAAAAAGCAGGTCCTAGAGTTTGTCCCTGAATGGAGTTTTTATTTCAGACTCCCTGTGGACTCTCCTGGGGAGGATTCATTCTGTTAGTGACCGTTTACACAACACTCAGCACAAAGTGCCAACTATTCTAGCACATGATTTCATTACTTTTCACCTGCTCTTATCCTATCCTCTGCTGAGATCAATTTAGCTATTTCACTTAAAATAAATTATGATGATGATGCTAAATCAGGGGTGCTCAAGCCCGTGCCCATGGGCCAGATCCCACCTGCAGGTTGTGATCCAGGACAGGGGGCTTTTCAAAGGTCCAGAAACTTGGTGGATGAGGGAAGCAGTGGCAATTGATGCTGCCACCTCTTCTCTGCCACCAACTTTCCAAACCCTGTGGGCCAGATGACATGGCCCTGCATGCACACAGGTCGGTGATGGAGAGCCCAGTTCTGTGAGCTCCAGGGTTGGGGGTGGGCAGCGGGGCCTGATCCTGTACACTCCAGGCTGGGGGACAGGTAGTGGGGTCCAATCCTGCATGTGCCACACTGGAGCCTGGGAGGTGGGGCTCAATCCTGAACCTGTAAGGCTGAGACCAGTGCTAGGGCCAGGGTAGCAAGGCCCAATCCAGCACATGATGGGCTGAAGCTGGGGCTGCGGGACTGATCCTACATGGGGCTGCGGCTATCATATGGTGTGTGGGACCAGGGCCTGATCCAGCAAGTGACAGATTGGGCCCTGTCCCATGAACAATGGACCAGGCTCACAGAGTGGATCCAGCCCACAGAGCCACTCTGCACCAGTCACCTGGCCCAGGGAACAAAAAGATTGAGCACCACTGTGATAAACCACAGAACTTACCATATTCGCTATCTTTCTGATTCAGAGTAGGATTTAGATTAGCAACCATGGGATCAACTGCTGTAAGTATGATTTTAGGAACTAAAAAGAGGAAAGGAAAATTGCATAAATGGTAATGTTAAGAATGTTCCATTGTCCCTAAATGTTACCTTAAACACACTGAAGGCAAGACAAATGCTTTATAAACTATGTCCCAAAATAATAATCAGATACATGATTGTTGTTGGTATCATTGTCATTGTCATTATGTTTGTTTTTTTGGTAGTGCCAAGGAGTGAACAGGAAAAAGAAAGAGTCAGAATTGTGAGAAACATCAAATTGTGATAAGAACGTAATTTTTAGCCACAAGGTATTTGAAGTTCATCCATGTGAGGTGCTTTAGTGACAGTGTGGTTGTTTTCACGTAAGGGGTGGTGTGCCAGGCAGAAAGAGCTCTTAGCATAGGTGGTTTGAAACTCTTCTTTTTAATTAACTTTGTTCTCATGCACTTTCTTTGGAAGCTTTCACGCTCTTCACGAAAGGATTAAAAAGAGCTAACAGAAAGCACACCATGTACATGGCCAGAGAGCACACATTCCATGTCAGATGAATGAGTCCTTCAGACATCCTGATCTTGGCACCTGTTCTCTGTGCTAGATGAAGACAGACTGATGGATTTTCAGGCTGATTTGGGGAAAAAAATGGAAGAAATTTCAAGTATGAAGCTCACCTCTATCCCCCATACATACATTTGCCAATAAACAGTGTAAAAGGCTGATGGGAAAAGAAAGGGAGGCTAAGCTTGGGGGCTGAGAGTAGAGAGCTTCTCTGACAAATAAAAATAGCACTTCTCACTGAATACAAGTTCTCCTTGTGTTGGGGCTCAGAGTCCAGGTTGTTTCCTTTACTGTTAAAGGACTTTCCCCCCCGTTAGCATTGCAAAACCCATCCATATATAAAAGAGTGAGGTGAGTTCTGTGTTAGCTTGCATATCTGAATTTATAAGCAAGTTCTGATTCAGAATCATTTTTGTTGATGTGTGAATTGGGAAATGCACTGCTTGATTTTCAGATCGCAAGCTGGATTTGCCAGGCTGGCAGGTATGAGAAAGACTAATGTGTTTACTTGAGATAAGAAAATATGATCTAAAATATTGGAAAGGCATCAGACGAGGAATCCCATGGTACTGTGTTTATAAATGAGAGCTAGTAAGATATTATCAGGATAACACTTATGTTCAAAAGGGCCAGAGGCCCTATGGTGTCTGTTACTAGAAAGGATGCATATGTTATTATGAGAAGATTGTTACCACAAGGGATGCGTCTCTAGGGAATAATTTGATATCTTTATTTTAGAGAGACAGCTGTTTCAAAAGAGGAGGTAGAAATCTATGAAATGGAATATATTTTGAGAGAGAAAGAGAGACTCAGCATTGCTCAGGGAAAAAAAAAGTAATGTTACGTTTATATTTCACAGATCAATCATTATGACCACATCAGTTATTTATCTTGAAATTTTAAGATCTCCTAAGAGCAATGTTTTCATGAAAGGGGGAGGTCTAAATATTCTGTCACATACTGGTCTGTGCTTTAGCATTCTCTAGGAGGAAATAAGTAAAGCTAGAACCCTGTATGCTACTCTGTCTGAGTGCCTAGGTACCTTGTCTGGTGAAAATGATTTGGGTTTACTCCTTTCTGACAATCCCTACAAATATGAAGGGGATGAAGGCCAGGGATTGCTCCCCAGGTCACCTTCAGCCACAAGGTATTTGATTTCTCCCTGAGGAGCCTTTTCTTTTTCTGGAATAAGCTACTCCCTTTGCTGCCAAGTCTCACTTCTCCCTGTTAAGTGTGTGTAGGGGAAGTTTGAAAGAAAATAATTTGTTAATCATTTGCTTCTGTATGGCCCTGATTCAGCAAAGCACACATACATTTGCCTAAGTCTGTTTTTATTCAGCACAGCATAACAGGCAGGCTTCATTAGCCACAGGTAGATAAATGCTACAGTGTATCAGGGTTTAGGAATTTGTTACCTTGTTGGGAATTGTAGTGTCTATGCAAATGCAAGTCAGTGATTACTGAAGCAAAGAAGCCCGTTTCCTTGTCATTCTCTAAGAACGGGTCTACGCAACATCTGACATCACACCCTATGGCCCCCACAGCTGTCCCTGATTTAGTTCCCTGACTGCTGGTGAAAGTGTGCTTCTGTCCACTTAGCTTGGGCCCATTGGAGAGGCTCCTAGTGCCAGACGTTGTATCCTTACTATGGAACTGTGCTGACACAGTTGTGCCTGCAGAGCTACTGTGGCAGAGGCTCCATAATGTAGACAAGCCCTACTTATAGAAGCAGGTCTGCACCACTGAATCCTGTGCTCCATCAAAGTCCAGGGGTGTCAAACCCCTTTAACTTTTCACAGGCTAGACGAAGCACTTCTGGCTACTGACCCCACCAGCACAGCAGCTCTGGCAGCATTAGGGGTTAAAATAGCCTGAACATATCCCACTTCTACAGAACTGCATTCCCAATGGGGATCCCTACAGGAGTAGTTTAATGGCAGGGTGAGTGGTGGCAGTGTTAACCCCCCAGATGCTGGCCCTAACAGTGTTGTGGCTTGACAGCCACAAGGGTTATTTCCTCATCCTACAAATGAATTTCTGGTCTCGTAGGTTGGAGCTGGAGGTGAGTCCGCCAGACCATGAGTGAGTCCTCCAAACCTTGACCCCTGTTCAAGTTATTCTTCAGTAATACTAGTCATATTCTTGTTTGAAGTACAGTTCCAAAAAAACCAAAGGAGCTCATCCAGCTCCCACTGCTTAGCCAAGCCTGTTGCATGTCACTTCTAGAATTTTTGATAGTTTCCTATCTCTTGATCTTACTTATCTCTAAGGTCAGATCCCAGACTTCACTAAGGCCTTGGTATGAGATAAGGCTTTATGGCTAAGAGCTATGACATTTCCTGTTTTTGGAAAGCACTTTCCAACTCTCAACTTCTTATTCTTCTCAAATCTCTGCTGAGCTCAGACTGCTCTTGAGTATCTGAAACCCTTGTGAAGCCTTCAGTTAATCCTTTGCAGAAAACTTCTCTTCTCCATCTGCCCATGGTGGCACAACTATTCCATTTCTTTCAAAAACCTTATCTCCACATGTTTCCTTTCATAAAGCCATTCTCACACCACCACTTCTTCCTTTTATTCCTAAAGTCATCTCACTGATATCTGAATCAGCACCAGCTCCTTCCTTCTTGAAAAACACCTTTTATATTCTTAGGACTTCTTAGGGCTTGTGATGCAGTTTGTGAGCTCCATGCAATATAATATTGTCTAGGACCTCAGGTTACATTCAGACAGATGTCCCTTTAATAAAAACTAAAAGCCTACTCTGCACATCTGAGGACTATAAAGACGGCAAGCCAGGACACAAGAGTCAGTCCAAGTTGAGAGGCCAAAGAAGAACACACTCTCCAAGTCACTCAGATTGTGGCTGGACAGCTCCCAGTGAACAGGCCTTGTAGACCTGTTCTGGAGGAGGTGATGTTTAAGACTGGCCATGAATCATCAAAAAGAAGAGGAATACTGGAGAGGTAAAGACAAAGGACTTTGGGCAACAGGTAAAAATTAGCCCAGGGAATATGGCACTGAGTGGGGCAAACCTACCAGGTCCCCTAGTGATGCCTAGGGCCCTGGGCTGGGATTCAGTGGAAGCTCAAACCTGGGGCACTAAAGGAGAAAGAGGCGTTACAGGAACAGATAGCTGAGGCAACACATGCACTGGACACAAAGCTGCAGAAAGAAACATGTATTTTACCAAAGAGAAGGTCCATAAACAGTGACTAAGTGAACTTAAAAAGGAGGGAGAGCCCATCTCCTTCTTTCAGGGCTCTAAAGTTTCATCTCCACAAAGATGAGTCTCCAAATGTCTGAGTCCACAATTTCCTGGTGGGTTGGAATGCCTGTGTAGCTTGGCTGCCTGTTACAGGGGGATGCATAATGCCAACTGAAGAATAAAACCTCCAATTGCTGACAGGATTAATTTTTAATGTAGGTTTATGAAGACATTTCTACTAATAATAGGCTTTATAAAATTAACATTTTTGCTTTGAGGCTGCTTCTTTCTTCATATGGTTTTGAATGTAGTAGGCTACTAACAATTTAAACTAATGGATAGCATAATATTTCATCATGTGGTAAAGTCTGACCATAAGTGTATGTATTATTTGCATATTTTACTCTGTCTCCAAAATGTGGCTTTTTCATTTGGCTTCTAAACGAAGTGGGATGAAGGGATCCCATATTCTTAGGTCTGGTCTAGGCAGAATTTTGTAGAGGTGTAAACTGGTTGGACCCGGATGTTATATTACTGGGTAATACCAGAGGAAGCTTAGGGGTCCAAACACAGTCAGACCTGCAGGATGATGAGTTAGTGGTAAACACCAGGTAGTACATTTGAGTTCATCAGGTCTAAGAGTGAAAGAATTGCAAGGTTCCATCCTGAGATAAATGATAACTAATTGTGCTATGGTGTTGCAGAGAGACCAGCAAAAGTACTGAGGTGCCAGGTGGCCCCATACCCATGACAGATAGCACTCTCTCCTTCAGGAGGAGGAGGAAGGAGATAAAATGAAATTCTGAAACAAAATTAGAAATAGTCTTAAAGGTATTTTCTCTGCAATGAAGTCTCAGACCTTTGTGGCCTGCTCCTTGTCCTAAATAGGTCTGCAATCTTTTTTAACAAACCCAGGGCTTAAGAAAGTGACCTGCTGGTGAATGTCACCATTCTTGTTACCAGTGCAGTGTGTACAGATTCACTTCCATTTGGCTGCAACAGGCAACTTGATTAATCAGTGCAGCAAACACCAAGCAAAATGAAATTGGATTGAATGCCATGATCTCAACTGTGCTTAAAAAATATTTTTTCTTGCATCTGTCTGCCTTTGAATGTTCTTTTACCAAGAGGAGCCCCTACCACGTGTGTGTGTGTGGAATTTCAGGAATTCCCAAACCTGTCCTTTCTCATGGTCACTAGATGATCTGTAAAATAATTAGATCTGAAAATCACTTACTGATGCTTCAGATTGCACAATTTAGTGGTAGTTGGCAGAAAAAGTCCTTATAATATGCCAGCAACACAGAGGCATGTTATCTTCTACCCTATGTATCCTGGCAACGTCACTATACCAACAAATAGTAGCAGTAATGTCACCACGTATGAACCTCAATTCTACCACCCTACCAAAGGTGTGTAGAATAAAGTGTAAAATGTGATTATTGATGTAATTAATTCATAAAAGGATCCAAGGATGTTATTGCTCAAGCTTTGCACTGTATGTATATTATGTGCATATCCCCTCTCAAATAAGATACACACCTTGGTTTGGGAAGGCAGAATGAAGGAAAAAGGATTTTTACAGAGTTTTCCCCGTCATGGCACCAGCTCAGCCAGGGCTGAACCCTCTGGCCATAGGGAACAAGGACAGAATCCCATCATGAGCATCACTCCCTTCCCTTGCTTTTTGGCCAATATAGCTACTGCCAATTCAGATACATCTCTGAGAGGGTTAAACCTACAGCCTTAAATCCAGCAGGGAGAGGGGGAGTGACAGTGGTGATAGGACTCTACCCCTGCTCCATGTGACCAGAGCAGGGGTGTGAGTACTGAGGAAATAGAGAATTGTAGTCGGGGTACCTGTACCAGGTAGTCACTAGGATACAGAAAGAAGTAGTTAGCCATGTCAGTTTGAAGTCGGTCAGAAGGCAGGTAGCCATTCACATACTGAGGACCTCAATAATCCCTAAGCAACCTGGTGCTGATCACAGTCCCCTGCTGCCATTCCAACATTCCCCTGCCTCCATTCTGGCACAGAAATTACTTTGCTTGCTTAAGACACACACAGGGGACCCTTTGATTCCTGGTCCACCCAAAGTTCAAAATCAACCGCCTGGCAGTGGCAGCAGCACTTCAGGTCTCACACTGCTAATGGAGGCACTTGACTTCATGATTCATTATAATCTACCTGATCCCTTCTGCATTCTTCATTCCACAGGTGTTAAGGACCCCTTCTTTTTAATGGTCCTGATGTTCCACCAATCAAGCTATCCTTTGTTCTGTAATTCTGCTGCCATATAGGATCACTCTTCTCTGCTCTTCAAATGCATAGTTCGTGTATCCAAGGTAAAAACTAATCCCAGTTGTCACCTACTCTGGCACCTTTCCAAACAGAAAGCTCCAACAGAGGTAAAGCCCAAAAATTCAGTGTCTGCCCATGGGGTTAATTCTTCATATTCCTCACATGAAAAGGAGAAGCCCAGGTCAGCTCTCTCTGCATGTGCAGTATGTGGCCTTCAAACCTCCAGGACTGCAGAGCCTCAGTGATATTGGCAAGAACTGGTGCCTCCTTCCCACCAACAGTTTACTTCCATTGGCTTCCCCTGTTATCCTTGCATCCTCCCTCACTCCTCAGGCCATGGAGAGAAGAATGGTGAGGAGGCAGGGGGAGAAGTTAATATTAATTCCAGTCTCTGGAGTCTCTTGGAGAGAGGCCAAAGCAAAGCCCCACGAAAAACTTAATGGAAGCACATGCAGGGCATGGCATAGGTACAATGTACTGTATTGTGAAAGGGATTTAGACTTGACTGCACATCCTCTATTTCATGGTAACTGCTCTGTTTCATGTGAATGCTCTTACACCACAATACGTGGAGGCTAAACTGCAGTAGTTTAGCCTTTGATGGGCACGTCTACATGTGACATTAGGGGGCAGCAATAAACTACAGAGCTTATTGCAGAGCTTATGGCTCTGCAGTTTATTGCTTCTGGGAAGCTCCCCCACACACGTCTGCCTGTGTGCCTGGGCTGCAGCACATTAAACTGGGCCACAGCAGCCCTGGCTGGCAGGGAGTCTGGGGAGTCCCCTGCCAGCTCAGGGCTACTCTGACCAGGCTCAGTGTGCTGTGGAGGGGCTGGCTGGGGCACAAGGGTGTTTCAGTGTGGGGCTAGCTGGCAGGCAGCCCCTGCACTGAAGCACCCGCATGCCCCAACCAGCTGGTCAGCATCTACACATGCGCTGCTGTGCACAAAAATACTCTGCAGCAGGATAGGACTTGTATTTAAAAGTCCTATCCTGCTGCAGAGTTTATTAGTTTCATGTGCCCTAACAGGGGTCCATGTGTAGATGCCGAAACATTTATTGCATGGTTAATTAGGCAACTGCACAGTAAATGTCCCATGTAGACGTGCCTGATGAGAATTAAGTTACTGCAGCATACCTCCCACTTGCCATGAGACAAAAGGATACATGCAGGCAGTAACCTCAGAGTATCTTATGCATGATATTTTTAACCATCAACTTCATTCCTGTTAGGCACTGTCATTAATAAACTTTTCTTTTAAAAGAGAGAGAATCAGAAAATTCTACACACGTACAATTTAAGTATAATAAACAATGATAAAAAATAGGGGGGAAACCCTGTTTTCTTCTGTTTGAGAAATGGATTTAACTAAGTCTCGATCCTGCAAAAGGATAATTTCAGATTCTTACTGTTAATCAGGCTGTGTCCAGGAGAAAAGAAATCCCTTTGAAGAGCTGAAGGCCTGAGGTGTGCCCATGTAGATCAGGTTTCAGGACTGGTGCCTGTGTACAGTGCTGTGATTGTGCTGAAGTGTTTTACAAGGGCTAACGCAATGCAATGGTAATTTGTTTGCAGTTAGCTTAGCCATAGGTGAATCATGTGGAATGCATTTGTCAAGCTTATATTATAGTGATTTAAATGTATGTCATGGTAAATCTCTAGCTATGCAATTGTAGCCACATCTCTGGTATTAGTCCTGGAAGGGTGCATCTACACAAGACACTAACTGCGCAGTAGCCTAATAGCACTGTGCAGTACCATGCTGGGCAAAAACTGTGCTAACACGCTAGTGCACAGTAGTGCAGGCAACCCCCACTTAATGCTGTTTTGCTTAGCACTATTTTGCTATAACACTTGTTTTATATTGATTCCTGATTCCACTTAGTGTTCAGTGAGTTTCATTATAATGCCCACAGTCGCCATCTTGGTTCATCAAAAACTTTTGGTTTCACTTAACACTATTCCCCTTAATACTTGGTTTTTCAGGAACCAATTAGAAGCACTAAGCAAGGGTTGCCTGTATGAGGCTACTGCGCAGTAAGCATCACTAAAAAGCCATGCGGTGGTGCTACTGCTCATAGTTTGAGTTACTGAGCATTCATTTAGCATTTGGTTAACCAAGTACTAATATGACTACATCCTGCTTAGCACCAAACAACTTCAAGGTAAACAGGCTATTCTAACTTTTCTCTGAGCCTAACTGCAAATAAAATGAACTGTTCCAAACCAGAGATATTACCACACCTTCAACTCTCCTATGAAATATGAACTTTTATTTCTACTCAGGAGAACTTACAACAATCTTTTCTCCTAGCCTGATGAAAGGTGTTTGTGTCCAAAAGCTTGCAATTAATTTTTTTTTTTTTTGCAAAAATCTAGTTGGTCTAATACACGGTATCACCTCTACCACAAGTTTTGATTGCTTTTGCCTCTAGACCAGTATGGCTAAAACCTGGATACCAGTAATTACAGCACATTAATAAATGTAGACACACCCTAAATGTCATAGATTTGCATATGCTAGGAACAAAGGTCAGATCTGAGGATCCAGTCCTGTGCATGTGCACACACATATGCATATGCAGTTCTATATTACACTTATGCTCTGCAACTAGAGTGAAGTCTTCAAAGTGATCACATATTTGTTCTTACCACATGTGTAGTTGACGTTAAGGTATTTTTTCACTCCAGGAAGGCAGGGACTTCCAAAATCATTGTGGCTGACCACAATCTTACACCTTTGCTTCCCATAACATCTTTTTGATAAAACATCTAAAGCTGTGTAAGACAAACAGTCTGAAAGGAAAAAATATATACAGTGTTTATACATACATATACTTGTGTTCTCAAAGGCAATATTTACTACATGTGTATTCATGGACCTGAACCTGACATTGATACTCAGGCAGAACCCCTACTTGATTTCAGAAGATGTCTGGCCTAAGTAGAATTTCTGAATTGCATCTTAAGACTTGTGTATGTGGAGCAGTTGGTGCATGGTAAGCTAGTATGTGAATTAACAGCTCACTAGCTCCTCCATGCCAACTCACCATGTAAACACTATCAATTAACACTAAGGATGAGGATAAGGTTCTGAATGACTGGAAAAGGGCAGAGTCCCCACCTTCAGGAAAGGGAAGGAAGAGGATCCAGAGGACTGCAGGCCAGTCAGCCTGACCTTTATACCTAGAAAGCTCATGGAGCAGGTTCTCAAGGAATCTGTTGTGATGCACCTAGAAGAAAACAAGGTGATCATCAGGAACATCCAGCATGAATCAAGAGCAAGCCATACCTGACCAACCTGATTTTTTTCTATTATAAGGAGAGAGAGGCTCTGTGGATTGGAGGAAGAGCAGTGGATGTGATACACCTTGCCTTTAGCAAGGCTTTTGACACTATCCTCCATGACATTCTTATTAACAAGCTAATACAGACTAGATGGATGTACTGTAAGGTAGACGCATAGCTGGTTGGATCATTATGTTCAATGAATAGTCATCAATGGTTCAATGTTTAGTTGGGAGGAGGTATCAAATGGGGTCTCCCAGAGGTCTGCAAATAGAATGAAGTCTTTTCCATTGAGCATGATGATCCAACCAGCTAAGTATCAATCTTACAGCACAATACGGTACCACAGAGCTCAGTGCAGACTAATCACTGAAGTATTTTACTTCACTTCTCAAGCTGATTTTGCAGCTTGTTCTGAACTCATGTTGCTGCAGCCAGTACTGAAATACCTAGTTTAAAGGTGGCTTGGATACATCTCAATTACACTAAAGTCACAGCACTCATTGCACTGTGGACATACCCTTAGGGTACCTTTGAAGAATCAGAAAGGATTTGATTTGTAGCAAAAATAAGTCACTTTTAAAAGAAAAGGGAGATTTAAGAAAACAGGGATTTACTGTTGAAATTCTTAACAAAGAAAACTCAAGTTTCAAGATTGGTCTGGAGCCAGAACAAATTTGTCATTGATCGATTTGATGCTGTCAGAAACAGATCACAGGTAAACATCTATGAATAAGTGATAGGCCTAAGATCACAATCAGGAGGTCCAGCGTTACTATGGTGTATGTGAGGGGTAGTTGCTTTGTTTTTAGCAAATGACTTGTGGGTGATATTAAAATATACTTTCCTTTTAAATCATTCCAAACTATGCAAATAAACTGTTAATTCCCCAAACTCAAAGACTTTTGACATACGTTGGTAGACCAAAATCTTTAGATTGGGAGGTCTTCTGAAAACCTTACATGTTATGTCTGTCACAGTGAAATTGCATCAACTCACAACTTCCTAAGAGAAGAGCTTTAATTAAAAGGACTTGGCTGTTTTAGACTCTCACCCTTTGGTGATCTTGGACCTTAGAAGACTAGAGTAGATTGGGTTGGATATGTTTTGGACTGTTTAGGCAGAAAATAGAATTTATCTTGGCAAGTCTGAGGGGCACCAAGGAATCTTTTATGGAGATGTAGCAGAAAGCCCCCTTTTCCTCTTGCCTGCAGTTGCTCTCCCCTCCTTGGATATGTTTTTCCTCTTCTACCTTTTCTTCCTTCCTCTTTCTTTCACTTTAAGATAAGGAATTGTGTTTTGAAATTTGTGTGTGTGCATTTTGTATCTCCCCTTGTATTTTGGTATTTTTATCTATTTGTGTGCCATAGCATTACTTTTGTAGCTTATATTTTATACTCCTCACCTTTCAACTTTCAACTAAATGTGTTTAGTTTCATAAGTAAGTTATACATTGTAACAGTGTTAACAAGGGCAGGAATCAAACTGCCCTTCCCTGTATCAGGCTGGCCCCTGAAAGAGCGAGTGAATCAGTGGCTGAATGTGTAACACTGTAGCAGCAGGCAGCAGTTAACACCTAAGGAAACTGCAGATCAACCAACAGAAGAACTCAATAGAAGACAATGTAACAACCGGGAAATCTCTAAACGTCACTGATCAAGGGCTAGAAGCCTTGGCCTCAGTTAATCAATGCCGGGGACCAACTTTTGGGCTGAATATCTCCAGATCGACCGCTGCCAGAGCCTTATTCAAAATTCATCAACAGACTCCCAAACCTGCACGTACATGCGGACGACCCCTGGGGCTGACAGATGCCATCCAGTAGCCACCGAGGGGGGAAGTCCCACGAGGGTCAATGACCCCTGGATTGGGCAA
>NW_005842581.1:1041474-1043503 GCF_000455745.1 Alligator sinensis
GCTTGTAGGAAAGTGTGCCCTGACACGGTAGCCTGCTACTGTGTGTGTGTGTGTGTGTGTGTGTGTGTGTGTGTGCGCGCACGCGCGTGCGTGCGTGCGTGCGCGGGGACCAGCCCCAAGGTTTATGATTACAGTGTTTCAATCTGCCTAATAAACTAGAATTTTAAGGATCCAGAGTTGGACATTTGTAGCCAACAGCACATCACAGCAAGGAGTGCAGCCACTGCCAGGGCATCTCTATCGCTGGCAGTCCCTGCCCTGCCCACGCAACCCCCACACTCGTGTGGCATGACAGGGAAGCCCTGTGACGTGGAGCCGGCTGCCTTCCCCACCCCCTGCCGCGCACATCCTGGGATTCCTCAGGAAGTGGAGAGCAGCCCCGACCCCTGCTTCCCCGTGGGGTCTTGGGACCTGTGTGTGGGGCTTCCCTCCCATGTGGGGGCTGCGCGTGTGCAGCAGGAAGCACCAGCACTAGAGATGGCCTGGTAGGGGCTGCACCACTTGCTGCAACATGCAGCACTGGCCAGAGCCTGGCACCGCTGGGCACCAGTGCCTGCGCTGGGCACAACACCCCGAGCACCCTCGCCAGCTGCTGAGCCATCAGGGGAGTGTGTGGAGGGGGTGGTCCCTACACCCCCAACCCACCCTCACACCCCACAAACCCCACACACCTACACCCTGCCTCCTCAATCCTCCACATATACACCCCCCAACATACCCATTGCCCACACACACACACAGCTACACCCCCTCACAACCCCCCACCCCGCCATAAATGCACATTACCCCCCAAACACCCCACCACATACAATACACTCAAAAATAAAGAACTGGTCTTGTAATTATGCAATCACCTCTACATAGACCACGCAAACACAAATCATGACAAAATATTAATAAATTAACATATGTTATAGCCAGTGTTCGACTTTTAGTGCACAGTTTGGGGTTTTTCCTGGGTCTAACATGGCAGCCCCGCCCAGGAGTATATTGTGGGGCAAGGTCAGGGGGCTGGGGTGGGACTTCTGATCCCAAGATGGCGACCAGGGGGTGGGGTTACTGTCAAGGGGCGTGGCTACCCATGCAGCCCCAAAAGCTCGACAAACCTCATTAAGGGGCCCTCTACCCAAAATAATTGCGCGCCCCCGATCTAGGATTTTGAAAAGGGGGGTGCAGACGGCCCAGTGGCTCATCCCATATAATCCAATCCGTATTTTAATCATGTTCAAAAGGAACCAGAAGCTTTAGGTATAAGTGAATGGCCTCGGGCTGCCTTATTTAGTCAAAGACCAGGGCAGAAACAATTATACATGCGCTGGAAATGTGCCTTAATTTGCCACGTCCTGTGGGATGTATAAAAACACCACCAACCAGGCAAGAATAAAAACCAGGCTCGTATCCCGAGCCCGGCTTGTGCCACTGTCCCTGGTCCTGCCCGCACTGCTGGATCCTTCAAAGCTGGCGCCCTCCCAACCCGGGGGGCACTATGAGATGCCAGTTGCTGTTGCGCACTCACACCACAGGGCACGGGGCCTGGCCCAGGGGCGATTGACACGGGGAGGAGAAGACACCTGGACCCCAGTGCCATCACTGCCAGACTCTCCCATGAAACACAGCCCCTGACCTGGCTCTGACCGCTGGCTCCAGAAGTCAGAGAAGGGCTGCCAGGGATCAGGGGGGCTGCTCCAGCCCAGGGGCGTCTCCTGTGTCGGAGGCCTGGCAGTCTGCAAAGGGGCTGAAGGGAGAAGCTCTTTTCTCCCACTTAGCCCTTCCCAGGGTCACGTCCCTGGTCTCATTTTGCACTGGAGGGAAGAGAGGAGGCTGCCTTTGGCTCTTGTGACCCCACATCTTCCCCAAAGGCTTCCCCATGCCCCCTTCAGCCAGCGCACCTTTCCTCCCTGGGAGCAGCTCCGCCACCAACAACGAAGCAAAGAAAACATTAGGGACGGTTAAGAAGGGAACAGGGAACAAAGTGGAACATCTTGCAATGCCCCTTCATCACTGGTCCAGTCCTGTAGGGAGCAGACCA
>NW_005842582.1:0-8948 GCF_000455745.1 Alligator sinensis
CCGTCTGAACAAAGACCAAGCTCTCCGGGTCCTTCACCAGTACAGATTTCCGGCTCTGGTACTTCAGTGTCGGCCCCTTCACCAGCACACTGAGAAATGCCACTGCCGTTCTATTCAATCTGGGAAGCTGCAGAACGGTGAGAAAACAGCTACATTAGTAACCCACCCTGCTGCATGCAGCCGCTGGACGCTAGAGATTTTTATGGCCTGAGAAAAACAGTCCTCTAGAATCACCCAGTCTGGTTTTACCCTGGATCGTATAAGAATTTTCCTCTCCCTCCCCACGAATGCCTTCTCTATTCCACTGACATCTCTCTAATGGTGGTATAGCTGCCCCCACCTTTCTTGTGAGTCTCTGCCCTGCCACCTCTCCTGTCCCCCAGGATGGTGCCTCCATCTCCCCCAGTAGCTCCCAGTCTCAAGATGTTTATCCCAGTGTTTTAGACTGAGTTTTTCTTTGAGGCTATCACCCCTCACACTACCTTCTTTCATCACTAAAAGTGATTTCTCTTCCCTCCTTTATACTCTTATTGTCAGGGATCAGGTCCTATCAGCTGTGGCACCCAATGATTTATGCTAACAGGAAGTTTCTCCCCATGAATTATTCCAGTGCTGGGTTCATGTTTTCATGCTCTTCAGCAACCAGCCTTATGTGCTACAAGGTACAATCATGAACTGGCCCCATAGGGAGGGAAAAGTTGAGCTAATGAGCCTTTTTTTCCCTAGGAACTTCTCTGATTTCTGCAGTGCTCCTCCTGGTTCTTCCCTTTTGGTTTTACCTGAAGGCTAACGGAGGCTCCTGAGAAATGGGGTGTCATACCTTCAGTTTTGGATTGGCTGTGTGGGATAATCATGCAACAGAGCCATCCCCAGCCTGTCCTGTAGCAGGCATCTCCCAGCAGCATTCTGGGGCATTTTGTTCAGAATGGACTGAGGAAAATCAGGCCTCAAGAGTTACCCACACAACTTCCTGCAGCAACCTCAGCTTTCCTTGAAAGTCTCCAACCTCAGGCTCCAATAGGGTGTGGATATACAGCACATTTATCCTGGAGTAATTTACCCTGGATTTTATTTTTCATTAAATTTATCTTGCTGTAAGAATTGGATGTGAGACCTGCTCTCTCAAGCTGGTTGCCCAAAGTAGGGGCTATTCTAGCACTTGGCACCCAGAACACCTGGAGAAGACATGGGTGTTAGAGGGGGGCTGGTTTGCACTGAACAAATGGTGATTCTGGAGTGAGATTGATAGCGGTGACAGGTGGTGACACCCACACCAGAGTTTCTTTCTCTAAAGTAAATTTACTTTTGATTTCTTCAGAAGAACTTTACCCTGGAGAACAGCATTTCCTCTTGAATAAATACTGTGACATGTCTGCTCTATTTTTTTTTTAGAGTAAACTGAGGATATTCCAGAATTAACAAGTTTTATGTTCACACGTTTAGTGTTTCATGATGGCATTGGTCCGTGCAGTGGTTTGTTCTAGGTTGTCAATATATTGATGCTAGAGACAATGACCCTCACTGGTGCCCGATACTCACTTCAAATGAGATGCATTTGAACAGCTCCTTCTCAGCTACCACGTCTTCAATCAGGCTCTTGTTCCCCCCAGTGTGTTCCAGTGTGGCACTAAGAGTCACGGTCTCATTGAGGTAGCTCAGTTGGATGCAGACTTCATTCGAAACCTCAGTTTGGATAAGGAAAGGCACTAATACCATGTACTGCCTGAGGAGGTGAAAGGCCCAGATCAGTGAGGCAGGGATATGTACTGGACAAATATGTTAATGAAAGGAAATGGACTGGTTTGATAGACTGATCCCATTGGGAACCCTTAGCAGTGGTTCCATCTATGGGGAGTTTTCACGAGGACTTGCACAGGAAGCAGTTTGTGGCCAGGACAGGACATGCTTCCCCAACACAATGTATTTGATTTGGGACTCCTGACACACAACTTGCCCAGCCTTGAGGAATACTGAATTGTTATTTCACAAGCCAGGGCACAGGCCCTGTGCAGCTGATGCTGAGACTTTGCTCTGGCAGCCTTCTTTGGAAGCTAACTGTGAACATTGCCTCAAACAGCAGAAGGTAGGGCAGGGTGGCACCATAAAAAGGCATTAGCCTTCACAGGCAACATCCCACTCTGTCAGCTAATATGAATGGACTTGCAGAAAGGAGGGATTTGAAATGGAACAGGGGTGATATTTTTTATTGGACCACCTGCAGAGTTGGGATAGACTTAGACAAGCTTTTAGGTACCATTGTGCTCTTCCTCAGGTCTCTCTACTCAGGAAGAGGGACCAGTTAGTGACTCTTGTTGCCAGGAACACTTGTTTAAAGCAGCCAGAGCAGGAACTACTGCATGTGGGATATTAAGTAAAATAGGGGCCCGCCTTTGCTTGGCTCCAGAGCTGTTTCCCCTGTCCCCACTTATTATTAGGGCCCTAGGACACAGGCAGTGCCTCCCCTATCACCCCATGTGTCCTTGAGGAAAAACGGCAGAACGGACCCAGCCAGAAACTCCAGCCAGAGGCAGCCACGGCCACAGCAGGGACCTCTGGCCCCTCAGAAAATGTCTACATTGCCTGCAACAGAGCTAGGGAGCACTGCTCTGAAAGCACCCCTGCCCAAGGCCCTGCTCCCAGCCCCAGCCTCAGGTGTGCTAATAGCCACAGAAATGTCACACGGCTGCCATTCAAGAAGCTCTAGGCACCAGCCAATAAGCATGTCTAAGCTCGGGAATGGCACTGAACCCGAGGCGACTTTGTCATTGCGGTGGTGCTCCCCAGCAGGGTGGGAGGCAGCATGAATGAGGCCACCGAGCCTTTCTGACTGGGCTGTCTCTGTCCTGAGCAGAGACAATGCTGGCCCCAACCTTCTCCCAACTCCTCTCTCACAGCTGCTTCTCCTCAGCACCCCTGGACACCTGCCCTCTCCTCCCCCCACCCTTCACCTCAGTGTCCTCCTTCCCCTCACTTTTCTTTCTCTTTACCTGATTTCCTCTAATTAATACACATGCCTCCCCCAAATAGGTGCATGACCATGCCCTTTGTTCCCGCACACGGTGCCACATCCCTCTTCCCCAGCCGTCTGCCCTGCGCATCTGGAAATTAAGCTTTGGGGGCAGGGACAGTTTGCTAGGCCATGTCTGTAGGGGGCCCAGGAGATTGGGCTCCCTTCTAGGTGGGTTTTGGGGGCCTCAGGAGATGGGCATATCCCTGGGAGGGGAACAGCTGAAATCTCTGCTGAGGGTTTCCAAAGGAAACTTTGCAACTCTAGCAGGTAATTGGACTCAAGCCACGAGCTGGCTACCCCACAGCGCAGCATCTCCTCAGACCCTGCAGAGGGGAGGGAGCAGCTGTGCCGCACATCCCAAGTGCTCCGGGGGCGTGTTGCACTAGAGCGTTTCCCTGCCGGAGCCTGTGCCAGCAGAGCTGAATCTAGGTCACAGACTCTCTCTGGGCACAAGCACCTTGGAAACTGCCAAGGGAAACACACTGGCTTTAAAGAAAGATGAGAAAGGGGAGAGAAATGATCGGGCACTCAGTCACAGGCAGGGGAACTATGGGGGAGAGATTACAAGGAAGCTGCCCCGATGCCCAGCTTCAGGGAAAGCCAAACACCTGAAGACTTTTAGGTAGGAGTATAGCCCGTGAGGGCCATGTGGACTGGGATAAAGAAGGTGCGGTGGCAGAGCTACGTGAGGTGCCCGGGACTCAAATGGCAGGGGGCTGTGAGCAGAAATGAGGGGCACTGGCAGAGCTGGGTGAGGAGCCCAGGGCTGGACGAGCAGGGGGCTGCAGGGCAGGAGTGAGGGGCACGGGCAGAGCTGTGTGGAGAATGGTGTACCAGTGTCAGGAAGGAGGGAAAGGAAAGGACAGGAAAGGAAAGACAGTAAGAGTCTGCTCTGTGCACATAGCTTACGGTTCGGTGGTGGCCGAGGTGTCTCCAGGGAAGAAGAAGAGGAGGAGGAGGACGATGCTTGGGCTGAAGGAGAGCTTGTCTTTCCCCATGTTGCAGAGCAGGACCTGGTGAGCAAGGCAGGCAGGCAGGCAGTCTGGTCCCCTGCACCTAGCACTGCCCCCTCTCTCTCTGTTGGGTCAGCCCTTTTATATTGCTCTTTGCAAACAGCCCACAGGACAGATGCAATAATGGCTGGGGGCCAGGACTTTCCTGGCAACAGGGAGAGGAATGTGAGGAGGAGCTACAGGCGGCAGCTTTGGATTACAGCAGAGAGAGGGTCCAGACACTGCCAGAGCATTGACTGGATGTGTTCAGGTGAGACATCTGTGAACCATTTGTACCTCTGAAAACCAGCTCACTTAACTCCTTCTGGGTAGCGGCGGTAGGATTATCACTCTTGTTTTGCACAGGGTGACTCCAGCATTGTACAAGGATTGGCACCTGCCTCCAAAATTATCTCCCTGTGACCTGAGATATGTCTATTCCAAATCCTGTGTCCCTGAAGTGTAATATATTCAGATTCCTTTCCTCCCTGTTCCAGCAGGGAATATTACCATTTTGCATACTGTTGCCCTCTGCCACATGGCCTCCTCTGATCTGGCTGCATGTAGGCAGCTGTGTTTGCTACCAGAATGAACAGCATGGATCCTATAGAGTAGCTGACTCAAGCTTACATGGATCCAAGCCTTCTGGCTGAACTGCCTGTGCTAGTGAAGCCATGGGATTGCAACACTGATTAGAAAATGCACCCCCTCTCTCCCTGCAAGTTGTTTCCCTAGGTTGATTGAGTGAAGGGGATTGTTCTTCAGGCTTCAAGACATGGGGAAAGGGTTGTGAGGGTCTCCCTTGACAGTAATATGACAACCCATTGGGCCTTTGGGCATAGGAAGGGTGATTGCATCATTAGGAGAAACGGGGTCCTTTCTCAGCTTTGATATTGCCATGGCCTTTCCTGCACCACAGTTAACCTGCCTGTGAAATGGACATCATGATCCTGATCCTACCCACAAGGAAGGCAAAAACTAATGCCTGTCAGGAGGACTGAGATCCCTTGATAGAAGGTGCTAAACAGGCAAAGCTAAGCACCCACTTGTGGGCAGAGTCATGGGGGAACAGACATTGTAAGGTAAATCCTTACTGACTGTAGACCCCAAACCCCTGAATGACAGGTAGGTGCCCATGGAGATCCAGACTCCGCAGAGGTCATATCTATTCACTTCCAGTAAAGGCAGTCAGAAACCCAAATATGTTGCAAAATTATGCCATGTCACTTGCCAGTAGTCCAGCCTTCACCTTGCTGTGGGTACAAAGCCAAGGTGTGGGAGGATGAACAAAATGTGAAAGGTTAGTACTACAGCAGTCCTTGGGGCATGGAGTCAGACGTCTGTCAACTGATAGCACAGATTTTTAAATCCCTCACCCCACCTTCCTCCCTACACACACTCCCCTTCATATTTACTCTCCCTTTACTCTCAAACAAGAATCTCCTAATCACCCAGCCAACAGATCAGACGTGTAGCATGGCAGTTTTGGGCCATAGGAGCCAGTGAAATTTAACACAGGGCAAAGGCTGAAAGAGCAAGGGGGCTCAGGGCAGGACTGATGCCACTGGCAGAGCTGTGTTGGGAGCCCAGGGGGCTCAGATAACACAGGGGCTGCAGAACACGTCTGAGAAGTAGCTCTGGAGGAATCTTGCAAGTCCCCTCTCCTATACTATGCTACTGTTTTTTAGCATCCCTCAGATTGTCTTGATCCTTGAAAAGTGTAAGTAGAACAAATCTGTGTCCTACCTGACAACTGAGGCAAGGCCAATACTTGGGCTAACAAATGCACGGTATTTCTGTGTGCAGAATTTTCAATTTTTTTTTTTTTGGGGGGGGGGGGGGAATAAGGCCCCTTCTATTCCAAATCAGAACAAAGATCAAACATTAAAAACTTTATGTGAGAGAGAAACACTTGGGCTGGGAAGGAGGAATTGTAGTTCAGGAGAATATGAATGGCTCTTTTCTGGGTTGCTCCATGAGATGTCACCCCTGCAAGGCTGCCCATGGAGCTGATGAAACAGGCAGTCGTGAGCGCCGATAATCTGTCAGGAGGTTTGAGAAAACGCCTGTCCAGAGAGCCTGGGCTATTCTGTAGCTCACTTAGCAAATCGCCATGGACCTGTGGCCCAGAAGTCCAGGCTCCACAGTTGCCCTTCACTGGGTCTGAGAAAGTCAATTGGGTAGGTGGGCAAGCTGGCAGGAAATGTGGCCAGATCATTTGTTCTCTTGGAAGACCAGGCTTTTGGATGATGAAACTTGTTGAGCCCATTAACGGGAAGTGGAAATCCCAGAAATGCATTAAAAAGCAGTAAGCATATAAGTAGGGGCTTTGGAAAGCTAAAGGGAGGCAGACAATGCAAGCTTTGCTGTGTTATCACTTAATAACTGGCCTCATTACAACAGGGTCTGCAAAGAGCACAGTGGATTTGAGCCAGGGGATTTGAGCTGTTGGGCAGGCAACTGCATGCTAGCAATTGAGGCATTGACTCACTGAAGTACCCTGGACCAAGTCACCTGATTTTTCTCTATTGGGAACACTGGGTAAACGATGTTGAAACCCAGAAAAATAAAGCAGGCACTCAGCATCTGTTGGGAAATGCATTACATTCTGTAACAACCTTTTCATTCTGTTTCTGAAACTGTGAGCAAGACTGACTGCTTTCCTAAACCTCTGGTCATTCACTGCAGGCAGGGAGCCCAGGACAGTGATGGAAAGCAGGCTGCAAGGCAGGAGTGAGGGGCACTGGCAGAGCTGTGTTACAGATTTTTTCCCACAATGAGCCCTGCACAACTTTGCCACCCACCTGCAGTAGTCCAGGTCACTGCCTTATCACATTTGCTTCTGGCTTCTGCAGGTGAAACTGTGCACCACATGAGAAAGGACAGCATGTTAAACTGCCGCTTGTGATATAGGTGTAAGCAGGGGCAGATCCAGGGGGATGCACTAGTTCACTTGCACAGCACCCCCTGCTCTTTTGATTCCTGGCCCACCCAAACTTTAAAACCAATTGCTTGGCAGTGGCAGCAGCATTTCTAATTAAGCACTTGACTTCGTGGCTCACCATAACCGACCTGATCCCTCCTAAACACTTCATTGCACAGGTACTTGTGTCTGGCAGTACTACCTTATGACATAATTAATTAGTTTACTCTGTCCTGAAAGCACCACATGTGTAGATGGTGATGTTTTACTGTGGAGCTAATTAGTCAGCACTGCAGCAAATGTCCTGTGTAGACACAACCTGTGTGTTTGTTGAGGGGGGATAGCCATGGTACAACATGGTCTGTATGTAGCTGAACCTAGCCAAACATTAGCCACTTCAGAGTCACAGGATGGAATCAATAAATTTATAGATGTGACATTGACAGCCTTCTACATAGGGAAACTGAGAAGGGAAGTGCTTTTTTCTGCTTTTCCACAATTCCATTTGTCCCTACAAAAAACTCCTCCCAAGTGATGAAAGTATAGATTTTCTTTCTGCCTCTCTTTTTGGAAGGGCCATTTTTCTTTCCAGAAAATTATGTTTCGCTGACAGGTCTGACAGCTATTTATTTGGAAGGAAATTGCACTGAGTTCCATGTGGACTTGATGACATATTACCTTGTTTGGTGTCATCTGGCTAGATAAGTGGTTCTCAACTTTTTAGATTTGAGACAGCCCTGGATAGACTTGAGGCACTCCTTGGAAAATATCAGGTTTTAGTTTTTACTTGTTTTCATAGAAACATAGAAAATTAGGGTTGGAAGGGACCTCAGGAGGCTATCTAGTCCAGCCTGATGCTCAAAACAGGACCATCCCTAACTATATCATCCCAGCCAAAGTTTTGTCTAGCTGGGTCTTAAAAACCTCAAAGGATGGAGACTCCACAACTTCTCTGGGTAACCTGTTCAAGTGTTTTACTACCCTTCTAGTGAGAATTTTTTTCCTAATGTCTAACCTAAACTTCCCTTGCTGCATCTTGGTACCGTTGCTTCTAGTTCTGTGATTTGCCACCACTGAGAACAGTCTAGCTCCATCAGCAGCTGATCCCCCGAAGGTAAGAGGGGTGGAGGGACCCGGCACAGCGGAGCCGGATCTGGAGGGGAAGCCCCCCGGGTCCCATATAGCTGAGCCGGTAGGGAGCCGCGCTCCCGAGCCGCGCAGCACGAACAGAGCGCGCAAACAGGCGCGCTCTGTAAAAGCACGCCGGCGTTTGTGCAGGCGTTCGCGCCGGCGGGCGGGCAGGAAGGGTCAGGAGAGAGACTCCTGTATGGGTAGGGCGTAGACACCAGACAGATCTACAAACAGCAGCTTAGAATGGTGTCGACGAGGAGTGCTGCTAGGGCCTCTGCCCAGGGGGCCAAGTCTACCCGGGGCTGGTCTGAGGCCTCCACCCAGACCGAGCCCATGGGGGAGCTGATGTCCCCCTACCTCCTGGCCTGTGGGGGATCCCCAGCAGGGCCGGGGGCGGCAGAGATTGGGGGCGCAGGTGAGGGAGCTCCGGGAGGAGGTTAGCAGGCTGAGGGGGATCAGGGAGGCGGAGGATGAAATTGACGGCTATTTCCTTTCCCTGCAGGACCAGGCACCCAAGGAAGAAGCAGCCCGGGGAGTGCCCTCCACAGCAGAGTGGCAGATGGTCACATCCAGGACCAGAGCTGCTCGCAGCGAACAGGTACCAGTTCCTCCAGTCCAACTGGAGAACAGGTACGAGGCCCTGGCGACCCTGCAGGAGATGGAAGGGGAGGAGGAAACCCTTGGGCAGGAAGAAACACCACATTCTTCACGCTCCGAACAGGTCAAGAGATCCAAGCGGACCCAGAGGAGGAGGCGACGAGTGCTTGTCATAGGTGACTCCATCCTGAGAGGTACGGAGGGGCCCATCTGTCGCCTGGACCCCTCAACACAAGAGGTATACTGCCTGCCCGGAGCAAAGATTCGGGATGTGAAGGAGGTAATCCAGGCCAGG
>NW_005842582.1:11562-11842 GCF_000455745.1 Alligator sinensis
GCTGGGTGGCACAGAAGTGGAAAGGGATCTTGGAGTCCTAGTGGACTCCAAGATGAACATGAGTCGGCAGTGTGACGAAGCCATCAGAAAAGCCAATGGCACTTTATCGTGCATCAGCAGATGCATGACGAATATGTCCAAGGAGGTGATACTTCCCCTCTATTGTGCACTGGTCAGACCGCAGTTGGAGTACTGCGTGCAATTCTGGGCACCGCACTTCAAGAGGGATGCGGATAACCTGGAGAGGGTCCAGAGAAGGGCCACTCGTATGGTTAAGGGC
>NW_005842582.1:11852-12130 GCF_000455745.1 Alligator sinensis
GAGACTAGAGAAACTGGACCTTTTCAGCCTCTGCAAGAGAAGGTTGAGAGGCGACCTTGTGGCTGCCTATAAGTTCATCACGGGGGCACAGAAGGGAATTGGTGAGTATTTATTCACCAAGGCGCCCCCGGGGGTTACAAGAAATAATGGCCACAAGCTAGCAGAGAGCAGATTTAGATTGGACATTAGGAGAAACTTCTTCACAGTTCGAGTGGCCAAGGTCTGGAACGGGCTCCCAAGGGAGGTGGTGCTCTCCCCTACCCTGGGGGTCTTCAAGA
>NW_005842582.1:12181-58432 GCF_000455745.1 Alligator sinensis
ACTCTTTCCTGCCTATGCAGGGGGTTGGACTTGATGATCTATTGAGGTCCCTTCCGGCCCTAACATCTATGAATCTATGAATCTTTCAAACCCTCTTCAGGTAGTTGAAGGCTACTGTTAAATCCCCTCTCAGTTCCCTCTTCTATACACTAAATTAGGCCATTTCCCTCAGTCTTTCCTCATAAGTCATGTGCCCTAGGCCCCTCACCATGTGTGTTGCCTTCCGCTGGACTCGTTCCAATTTGTCCACATCTTTTCTGGAGTGTGGGGGCCCCAAAACTGAATACATACTCCAGATGTGGCCTTATTAGTGCTGAATAGAGGGGAATAATCACTTTCCTTTACCTGCTTGCAACAAACCTACCAGTGAAGCCCAATATACCATTAGCCTTCTTTGTAACAAGGGCACACTGTTGGCTCATATTCAGTTTATTGTCCACTGTAGCCCCCAGGTCTTTTTCTGTAGAGCTGCTGCCTAGCCAGTCAGCCCTCAGCCTGTACTTGTGCATGGGATCATTCTCTCCTAAGTGCAGGACTTTGTACTTGTCCTTGTTGAACCTCATGAGATTTCTTTTGGCCCAATCCTCCAGTTCGTCTAGGTCACACAGAATCCTAGCCCTACATATCTATTACTCCCCCAGCTTGGTGTCATCTGCAAACTTGCTGAGGGTGCACTCTATGACATCTTCCAGGTTATTGGTGAAGACATTGAACAAAACCGGCCCCAGAACTGATCCCTGGGGCACTCCACTTGATAGCGGCTGCCAATTAGACATTGAGCCATTCTTTACTACTCTCTGAGCCTGATGCTCCAGCCAGTTTTCTATCCACCTTACAGTCCATTCATCCAGCTCATACCTCCTTACCTTGCCTGCAATAATGTTGTGGTAGACCGAATCAAAAGCCTTACTAGAATCAAGGTACACCACATCTACTCATCTCTCCGCATCCACAGAGTCAGTCACTTCATCATAGAAGGCAATCAGATTGCTCAGGCATGCCTTGTCCCTGGTGAATCCATGCTGACTGTTCCTAATCACCTTTTTCTCCTCCAAGTGCTTAGAAATGTATTCCTTGAGGATCTGCTCCATGATTTTTCCAGGGACTGAGGTGAGGATGACTGGTCTGTAGTTCCCTGGATCCTCTTTTTTCCCTTTCTTAAATATGGGTGCTATGTTTGCCCTTTTCCAATCTTCCAGTACCTCCCCTGATTCCCAGGGATCCTAGTTTTCTCTGGTTTAAAAAAGTCCCCAGTTTTCAGTTAAAAAAAAAAAATCCACATTTTTTCCATTATTTAAAAGAAACATCACTAATATATAGATATATATATAGATATATTCATAGATATATAGCTATATATTAATGGTGTTTCATTTAAATCATGGAAAAATGTGGATTGGGGTTACTTTTTTTTAACCAAAGATTGGGAACTTTTTTAAATCAGAGAAAACCAGGATCTCTGCTGATTGCCATGTGTTTCCAAAGATGATGGAAGGGAAGAGCTCAGCCTGGTCCCAGCCCACAGCGGCAGCCCGCCGCACCCCACCCTGCGCACAGATCCAGGGGCACATGCCCCCCATGCCCTCCCAGGTGCATACAGGGCAGGAGCCACCTCCCCACCCACCCACAAGCCCCCGGACAAGCCACTTGTAGCTCCATCCTGTGCCCTGTCCTACCCCAGCTGAGCAGTGCCTGCCCCAGCCACACTCCCTCCTTCACTGTTTGGGCCTCGATCTGACCCTCCTCCGCACACACATACCTCTTCACTCCCCCCACCCTTCCCCCACACAAGACATACTAGCCTGACACTGGTGTCCAAGCTGCCCGGCTGCATATCGGAATCGAATCGGTATCAACCAATATGGTTCGTTAAAGATCAGCTATCGGTATCGGCCAAAAAAATCTCTACCAGTGCACCCCTAGCCAATGGCTCTGCAATCGCATCAGCCAACACCCTCAGCACCCTCGGGTGCATCCTGTCTGTCCCCATGGACTTGTATATGTCCAGTTTCTCTAAATAGATCCTAACCTGTTCTTTCACCACTGTTGGCTGCTCACCTCCTCCCCAAACTGTGCTGCCAAGTTCAGTAGTGTGGGAGCTGACTTTGCCTGTGAAGACGGAGGTGAAGAAGGCATTGAGCACTTCAGCCTTTTCTGCATCCTCTGTCACAAGATTGCCTCCCTTATTCGGTAAGGGACCCACACTTACCCTGATTTCCTCTTGCTGCTGACAGTTGTAGAAACAAGTCTTGTTACCCTTCACATCCCTTGCTAGTTGCAACACCAGTTGCGCGTTGGGCTTCCTGACTTTTTTTCTGCATAGCCAAGCAATGCTCTTATACTCTTCCCTATTTATTTGTCCAAGGTTCCATTTCTTATAAGCTTCTTTTTTGTGACTGAAGAGTTCCCTGCTAAGCCAAGCTGGTCTGCTGTCATCCTTGCTAGTCTTCCTGTACATTGGGATGGTTTATTCCTGCACTCGCAGTAAGGTTTCTTTTGCTTACAAAATAAATGAATAGATCAGTTTTTCTATTGCAAAGAGTTCAGAAGATGACAACTATTGGTATCTGGTTGAAATCTCTGGATTTATTTTGTGAATCATGTTTGTAAACCTAACAGTGTTAACTTTGTGTGGCACCCTTGAAAGGATCTCAAGGCACCCCAGGGTGCTATGGCCCCATGGCTGAGAATCACTGAGCTAGATAAAAGGCAGACCTACACTCACCTGCCTTGTTAAGACTTCTGGTCTTGAAGAATTAAGATTAACATCTTTCCTTGAATTGATTTCCTCCAGGTAGAAGAGGACTTGGCTGTTCTTAATTTTCACCTGCATTGCCCTGAAATCATCCTGAAGCATTAAGTAGGGAAATTGGAGAGAGATGTCACTGTTAATAAGTATTAATATAAGAGACACTGTGGAACAGACAAAAATAACCACATTCTTAGCTACTGCAAGTGGCTATATTCCTTTAGAAACATGCCATCTAGTGGCTAATTTAGGGATTGCCACATGGTCACTGGCAGAAAGATTTTCAAAAGTAGACACCTATGGGGCAGAGCACATCCATACCAGGCTAAAGGGAATGGGACAGACTTGTCACTGGCAAGATCTGTTGCAACTCCATTGAAACAATGTAGTGAGATTGATCAATAATTTTTAACTGTGAAGTGAATTTCAGTGGAAAATGAGTGAATCTTGCCCAATACCTGAGCATAGAAGTGCTGAAACTGAAACTGAAAAGTTGAGTCAGTGGCTACATCGTGGGTGGAATGATGAAGCCATAAAAATAATTCAGGAAGCTTGTGGAACAGGATTTAATCTTTTTATTAGAGAGGAAGAATGACTAGAAGAGAGAGAGGTGAGAAAATGAGGAAGAACAGACAAGACTTGAAAACAATCAGCGAGTCCTTTGAGCAAACACTTACAGCAGGCAACATAGCAGCAACCATGATGTACAGGGGTTACATATCTACACATTGCACACAAATAATTGCCCGACCAGTCCCACCCCCTCCCCTTCTTGTTTTCCATTCATAGGCCTTGACCAATTGTGCCGATTGAGAAGCTTCAGCTGTCTCTGAACGCTGATTCCGTAATATCCCTGTGGACACTCAAGCTGCTCAAGGGCACCATCCGTTACTCGTACATGTGGACAAAGCCAGAACAAATTGCACTGGGTGGCCATGGATGAGTTACAATATCAATAATATTATCTTCACTAGCGCAGATAAATATTTACTCCTTACACCCACTCATCATGCACAATGTATTTGCTTACCTGACTCCTCAACAGTGAATTGGGAGTACCCCAAGACTGACTTTTGGGAAAAGATCTGTACAGTGGCATTCTCTGTTATCCCAACCAACCTTTTTAAGAGTTGAGTGCTCTGAGGATCCTGAGTTGACATAAACCTAGGCCTCTTCTTCCCTACTTCAGATTTCTTGGCAAGTCTGGCATTTGTCAGGGTAGACTTGTTGACACATAAACCTATATTTGCAGGTACTACATGAGGCAGACTTTGACAGAACAGTCCTGGTGCATTAAAATTCCATGTGTCCTATCGGGAAGTGGGGGGGGCGTCTTTTAAGAGGAACTTGGTACTACTCAAAAGAATTTACCCCATGGGGATGGGACAGAAAGAATTTTTAAGGTTTAGGACTGTATAAACCACAGGAAAAAAGTTTAAAACTTGTCCTGAAGATCAATATGCAGTTTGGAAGAGTGGAGTTTGTGAGATAAATCTTCTCATATACAATCGATACATAAAAATAGAGAACAAAGAATTGTTAACATTTAAGGAAATTAGATATTAGATTCTGATTTCACAAACATTCATGGTACACTAATGCAACTTTCCTGGATTTATGCATGGAAATATATATCAAACAAAGCATATGCCTGGTGTCCTTTCTTTAAGGTCAATAGTGTTAAACTAGGAAATAATTTGCCAAGCACATAAGGGCTTCAGCAGATATTAAAGGTCTGCAGAAATATTCATGGTCTATCCCAGGCTTTTTGGGCTAGATCAACAAAGGGAATTCAGACACTAGAGTGCTGAACACAGGCATAACTCCACAGTGCCTACCTGCTGAATAAAATCACAAACCTTGGATTACATTCCCTGTTCACTGGGTATGGAGACTGAGGTGCCTGAGAAGGAGATCTATAGGCTGAGGAGAGAGAAGCATGTTGTAAAACCTGCCTCCTGTAGACAACCTAAGTGCTGAACTCTGGGTTGCAGAAAAGACCTTCCTTCTACTCTGGATCCACAGCCCTGAATCCTCACTTGAAGTGAGTCAGTCCTTACTCATGAGAGAGGAAGAAGAGCTCCTTATCCATCCCCAGCCCCTCCAATCAAAGCTCAGGGGTTAGATCATTCATGTAGGCTGTGGGAAGTCTAGGTTTGACTCCATCCTGCCTGAGCAGATTGGAATCTATTGCTCTTACCTCCTAGAAAACGCCCTAACAACCAGGCTACTGCAGCTGGAGTACTGCATCCAGTTCTGGGCTCCACACTTCAAAAAGGATGTGGAGAACCTTGAGGGAGTCCAGAGGAGAGCCACATGCATGATCAGAGATCAAGAGAGCAGGCCTTATGAGGAGAGGCTGAGAGGCATGGGACTCTTCAGCCTGGAAAAGTGTAGGCTAACGGGGGACTTGGTGGCAGCCTATAAGTACATAAGAGGTGTGCATCAGGATCTGGGAGAATGTCTGTTCACCAGGGCACCCCAAGGGAAGACAAGGTCAAATGGTCACAAACTGCTGAAAGACTGTTTTAGACTGGACATAAGAAAAAAAAACAACTTTACCGTCCAAGTCTCCAGAGTCTGGAAGAGACTCCCCACAGAGGTGGTGCAAGCATGTACTCTGGACATGTTGAAAAAGTTGTTTGGATGATTATCTTGCTGGGATCATCTGACCCCCGCTGACTTTCTGCCCTTTGGGCCAGGAGCTGGACCCGATGATCTTGCGAGGTCTCTTCCAGCCCTAACGTCTATGAAATCTGTGAAACAGAAATAGAGAGATACCGTGACTCGCCTAAGACCATATTGCACGTCAACAGTAGAGCTGGTTGTAGAACCAGTGTCTCCTGAATGCTATGTCCTGACCACAAGAACATCCCTCTTACCTCAAGGCACATAAAACTAGGCTCATGTCTTGGCTCTGCCATCAGCTAATTCCATGGTTTTGGCCAAGTACTTCGTCTCTGTGCCTTAGCTGTATGATCAGGGCCATGGCAGATTTCCATCGCTGCAGAAAATGTTAAAAATAGACATTCGTTCATGAATTCCTACAAAATGCTTGGTATTCTTAGATGGAAACCTGTACAGTACAATTTTAGACACAGCTTATTCTATTCACAGAGAGAGCAAGCATATCCTTTAATAAATGTGTCTGCTTCTGAGCTTCACTTCATAAATCTACTGGATACAAAAAATCATGGACTAAATATAGACATTGGATTTTGGCACATTATAACCTGCCTACCATCTGATAAGCCCAGGTAATCTGTAAACCCTCCATTTTTTACCAGCTATTCTCATCCCCCACCCTCCAATCCTTTGGCTACAGACTACCTCCATTTACATTAACTGACTGACTTTCTTGCATCCATACTGGCCTCTGGCTGCTTTACCACTCCATCCAGGAAGAGCACAGACCATTTGCAGCCTCTTCCTCAGCCTGATGAAGAGTGTTTGTGCCTGAAAGCTTGCTAAGAAGAATTTTTCCAACTATTTGAATTGGTTGAATAAAAGATATCAGATTTACCCAAAGAACCTTGTCTGCAGGTAATCTGTCTACATTTTACTAGCTACATTCTTCTATCACCAGTTCAACATTTCCCTCCCCCACCCAACCTGTCTCACCCTATTGCTTTCCACCCCTCTGATCCTCACTGCCATACATTTGCATTTTCACAGACCTGCATTTTGTATTTTGGCTTCTATACCCAGGAGACTGCACAATTCAATAACAGAATCTCTGTGTGCCTGAAGAAGGGTGTTTGTGCCTGAAAGCTTGCAAAGAACAATTTTTCCAACTATGTAGTTGATCTAATAAAAGATATCACATCTACCCAAAGAACCATGTCTGCTTCTATTTTAGTAACTCACTGCTGTGTTTACTTAGGATTACTCAGAAAGAAGTTTCCAAAGTTTGTTTTAGCAGGCAGAATTGTTGTTTATTTAAAGTCTGAGCAAAAGTCAGTTGAAACTTTTGGTATCCCCCATGAATGAAAAAAAAATATTTCACTCATATCTTCATATCTGAAAAACTGGGTTTATAAACTAAAACTAAAAGTTATTATGGAATCTTACCTATAATAACTTGCAGAGAATCTGCAAACTACAGCCAAGGAAAGTTGAATAGCATTGATTCATTCAAAAAGATGGTAGGAAAACACAGAAAGACAACTAATCTGGAGAGGTGGTGGCTAATAAGTAAAGCAAACAGGCAAACACTTCAGCACTGGAGTTGTATAGCCAGGCTTCTTGAATGATGCTTGCAGATCTGTGTTATTAACCCATAATGGGGTGCCCCAGCCTGGAGTCCTCAGTCCTGTTCCTGTACCCCAGCCTTGCCAGTGCATCTCAGTTTTGACTTGCAGTTCCCTCCCTGCATTACTCTAGACTAGTGATTCTTAGCTGGAGCTCTGTGACATTCAGGGGTGCTGGGAGATCCTTTTAAGGGTGCTGTAGGGTGTCATGCAATACTAGCACTATTGAGTATGCAAATACCTACACGATTCACAGAATAAACCCAGAGATTTCAAATAAAAATTCACAATGTCAAAACCATTCTGACCTGATGCAGTCTTTCTGAGTTCTTGGCAACAGAAGAATTGCTCCAGTACTTTTATTTTCTCATTTTTTAAATGGGCTGTTGCTAAACTCAGAAAAGTTGTGGAGGGGTGCCTTGAGACTAAAAAGATTAAGAACCACTGCCCTGGGCATCCCCTTTCCTCCTCTTTCAACATTCCCTTGCCTTTCTTTTCCCACACATATGTTATTTTATTTTCAACTTCCCATCCTACAGCTCTGTAGAAATAATGGGCAGTGCAGTGTCACTGCTGTTATAATCCTTAGGCCTCTCATATACAAACACTGCTAATCATGCCAAACTTTGTGAAGTTTAAACATCTATTATTGACCAAAGTGAGAACCCAGCAAACAGTATGCTTGAAACCAAATGCTGATCTACCCAGCTGTCTTGACAAAGGAAATGCTGTGCCATAATCTCATTATGTCACTGAGCATCAGAACAGATGTAAGTAATTTAAATAACTAATTTAATCAAGCAAATTGGCAATAAAAGTTGAAGGTGTACACTCGCTTTGGTATAGGAAGGGCTCCATTCCCTAAGACTGAAATAAGAAACTGTACCCGTGGGAAGGCTCTGTTATATGGTAAAGAGCCTGGCTTCAGATTTGGAACAACATTGTTTTTCTTCTTTCTATTGAAAGAGCATCCAGAGGCCAATAAGGAGAGGTACTGTACAGACATCCACAGATGTGGTCCCTGACCTGAAGGCCTAACACCCTCATTTGAGTATACATCATACTCAACTCCCTATTCATTGACTAGTGTAGGAACCAGATTCTTGGATCAGATAAAAAATTAAAAATAACTGAATCCATAGGCATCTAAATTAAACAAGACAATGGCAATCTGATCATCCTGTAATTCACTAGGAATATTTCACATGTCTACAGTACATTTCCCTACTACCCCCAGGAGATCTGAAAACTCTTCAGAAGTAGCAGAGTCCCACAATACCCCCGTGAGGTGAGCAGGTATCCTTAAGTCCCATTTTGACCAAGATAGGTGGGAAGATAGCATAAGGAACAGGACCTAGGTCACCACAAAGCCATCCTCCTCCCAGTTTTTTGTTGACCCCATTGCTTCACTTTGCCCTTCTGAGCCAAATCTGAAAGCCCTTACTCAGTTTTTATTCAGGCCTTATTTAGGTTATCTCCCTTTGAAGTCATTGGGAGTTTTGCCTAAGTAAAGAACTGAATAAAAATCTCAGGATTTGGCCTCTTGGAATGATCAGGTCCTCAGCTGCTGTGAATTAGTGCAACCACATCAAACAAAAATCTCACTCGGTCAGAAGGAACTGGCCAATTTGGTTTTGTAACTTAACATTTCAATAAAGGGATTTAGATAAGCAGCCCAAACACCAGTGATCTCCTGCAGCTCTAAAGTGTGCAGCTGATAAAGGAAGAAGGAAGCCAATCAGAAAATGCTCAGCAGCAATTTTTCCCCTCCAAGAGGAAGTCAGTGAATTTCCACTTGTATCCTTTCACCCTTGGAGTCCTGTGGACCTAGAGAGATTAAATCAACCTGTTTTTTCAGTAGTTCTTTCTCTGGCCCTTTTCATGGGGCTGGTTGATTTATAACAACAGGGATGTGAGAGAGGTTCCCTGCCTTACTAAGAATATCACTAGGACCGCCTGAACCATTGATTACAGTTCAAGGCAGTACCTGGTCTTCTGTTGACCCAGGTACATTGTTTTACTGAGACAACTCCATGAATCATCTCTCTCAAAGACTTCAGGAACATATTCATAGTGCAATAGGCTTAGCTTCATAAATGGATGGCTGGACTTGGGAGGGTGGGAATGATACCCAGCCCGAAGGGCCCTGTCATGCTTACGGATCTCCATGATACAAAACATCAGATGCTTGTTTCTGTTGCCGAGGAAATAGGCACATGGAGGTGCAGGGGTAGTTAGGTCTCGTTGCTTCTCCTGCACATGTGTGCAAATATGGTTTGACACTGAAGCTGGAAATTGAAAGGAATTTCCTGAAAGAGAGGAGGGGAAGAGAGGGAGGGAGAGATGGGGGAGTGAGGTCCTGCTCACCATCACAGTGGAAGTGAACTGACTTAACACAGCAGGAAGAGGAGGAGGTGGAAAGGGTCAGTTGTGCTACACTTGCCAACAGTGAGCATTTTGCCTGGGTGGGAACCTAAACTTGTGCTCTAGCTGTGAAACCAAGAAAATCCTGTATGCACTTTTATCAAAAATGGGCTTTGTTCAAGCTGCACAAAGCTAAGAAGAACAAGAATCTCCACAAGAGCAGTGTGTGTGTGTGTGTGTGTGTGTGTGTGTGTGTGTGTGCGCGCACGCACGCGCGTGCATGCATGCACACATGCATGCAGGTATGGGCAGATCTCAGCTTTTGATGCAAGTAATATAGTGCATCATTCCATAACACAATGAATATTTTTCTCCAATTAAAAAGAAACCAGAAGCTTCACTAACATGCTAGAAGCCTAAGACTGTATTGTTCTGTTTAAGATCCAAGAGCAGAAACAAGTATAACTGAGTTCCGGTGGGGCTAACTGCAAGCTCTAGGCAGGCACCTGGTATCAGGGGCATACACCCCTGGGCCTCCCCCACCCATAATTTTTTCTTGCTCCCAACCCCCCTCACAACCCATTTTACCCCCACAGACCCGTCATCCCAAACCTCACCTACCCCTCATATCTTCCCACCCCTATAATGCCCCCAGCCCTCCTCACCCCATACACCTCTACCCCAAAGGTCCCTTTCCCTCTAGAAGTCCCAGGAGTCCTATGTCCTCTGGGAACCCCTTCCCCTCAAAATCCCTCCCAAACAATTCCCCTGCTCCTCATGGCCCTGAAGCATAGGGCAGGTCAGGGAAGAGCTGTAATAGCATTCTTCACATAGCTGGCCTCCATTGCCTTCCACCCTCAACCTACATCAATAGTTCAAATTGGGAGAGATTCACTTGAGCTGCTGGCAGCACCTCTACCCAGGGAAGCCAACTCCTCTCATCCACCCATGCCTGACTGTTGCCTTGGTTGTGCCTCTGGTTCAGTCTCCCACAGAGTCCATCATCTATTGCAATGAATAACCCAGGAAAGGGTCACTGCAGTAATTTATCTCTTCACCACACCATTGTAACTTCCTCCTGCCTCTGGCTGCTTCACCATTGCTCAAGTTAGCCTGATTTTAGCTTTGCCTCTGCCCTTTCCTGTCTCCAATTTGTTGCGGGTTCAAATACCTTAGGATCAAAGCTACCCAGCACAGGTCCCTCGGTAGCAGCACACTGCTACTGGATATGCTGGGTGGTGAGCGGAGGAACATTATCAGGAGTCTGTAACAGACAAGCCAATTGGAGAAAGGCTAGCTTCATTAGAAGAAGATCAAGGAATTTTACACTGGTGGAGAGAAGAGATTAGCAGAAATCAAGCAGATAATAATGAGCCATTAAGTCAATTGGCTTCCTCAGCTCCACCTGAATAGAAATGTGGTTGTTTTAAACTTCCACTGGAGCAGAAATTAAAGGGGGGTGCAATTACACCCCAAACCACCCCTCCAGATCCACCCCTGCATGCAGGTGTGTATGTGAAACCTCTAACTTGCTGCAGCCATCTCTGGCTGCTGTCTGCACACACACATTTCTTTGAAATCTGAAGGCATTGTTTTCAGAAAATGGAGGCACCTGTTTCATAACAATGTATAGCACCTTTTGGAGTTAAAGGCTAGCACATCACAAAGCCTCTGTCTCCACAGTGAAACATCAGACAGAGAACGTCATTGTCTCGGTAATAATGTCCTAAACCCTACTTACTGCAGCAAATGTACAGTCAGAAATCACTTGATGAAAGTGATGTGCCTAGAGGCTCAAATACTGCTTCTGAGCCGAAATCCTCCAGAAGCATAGGGCTCCATAACTAAAAGCAGATGTTCTTTTCTGGCTTTCCGTGTGTTTTATTTTATAACCAAGAAAAGTCTCTGTGAGGGAGGGGCAGCTCTAAGGCCCCAGCCATTTTTTTTCCTCTTCAGACACACAAAGTTGCATAGCAGTGACTGCACTGTGCATGCTGTGTCTCTACCTGAAAGAAAAGTTTTGCTTTTTTGACTGAGACTTAAAATGAGTCAAGAATTTGTTAGGTGCTTTTACTGAGCATCTTATGATGTTTGGTGTTCTTTCAAAAGCCTTAGATGCAGGATTCATGTAATTCAGTTCTTCTTTCAAAGAAAAAAATAAGTTAGCAAATTAAAACTTGAAAATGTGATTGGAGTGTGTATCCTAAAGGTTCAAGAAACAGAAGGCAAATAAATTGAGCCCAACCTGTATTTTTAAAATATATATACATATCTCATGATTAATAAGCTGATTTTTGAGGCCAGAATCATGATTCTGAACCCTTGGGATTGCCAATACTGAATTATGTTCTTCGCAGTGTTGGCAGCTTGAGTCTACAGAGACAGTGTGAATGGGTCATTCAGAGGTGGGTTTTCTGCTTAATTCGTGAAAGGTCCCTAAAGAGATCAGCACAGTTATTAAAGGCACTTATGAAGAACTCAACAAAACCTCCAGCCTGTTGGGGCAATGGGAGAGGTTTTGAGGAGTTTTACCAAGACAAACAGGAATCTTGGTTAACTCTTGACTGTGAGGAAGAAGAAAAGCAAAGGCAATACACATATGTCTGATAACAAGAAGGTTTAATGAAGGGAATTAGTACATGTTTAGGTTAGGGATCAGGACAGAAACTTTGTGGAAGGTACAGGAGCATCTGGCCTCAGTTAAGGTAAAAATGACAGATGACCTCATGGGCTGATCCTGTGGTTAGAAGAGTGAAGTGCAGTGAAATGGTTGTTTTGATCTAAGAACAAAGGAAAGCTAGACACATCATCACTCATTCATCATTCATCACATTCCTGGAAGGAAAAAAACAAAGGCGGCTCAGCAAGAATGTATCAACATGCAGATTTTTGTCAATTCTGAGAGAAAATGGCTTCTATCTGTCCACCTTTGTGCTGTGAGCCCAGCACACTTCCACAGCATCAAAACACCCAGTGTAGAAATGTGAGGCTGGAGTGAAGGAACTACTTGCTGACTATGTCCACAGTAGCAGTGTGCGAAGCGGGCCCTATTTGATTCAGATTTCACCCGAATCAGGGACAGTGATTTGACTCGTTGATTTGGATCACTGTCCCTGATTCGATTTGGCCGAATCCGAATCTAAAGATTCAGTGCTGATTCAGAGAATCAGCGATTCGGACATAGACACAGCTTTAAATGTTTTTTCTACATACCTCGAGGTACCAGCATGGCTTGTGAACACTGAGATGCTGGGGTGCATAGAGCGTACCACAGGAGCGGGGGGGTGAGGGCTCCACGTGTTGGGTGGTGAACCAGAAGTGGACCGGAAGTACTTCTGGTCCAATTCTGGGTCCATCGGGGAGCGTGTAGGCTTCTCCCCCCGCCTGTGGCTCGGCGATCAGTTGTGGGGGGACCCCAGGTGCCCCCCTGACCCAGGAGGCATCAGTTGCTGAGCCAGGGGGGATGCAGTGGGGTGAGAGGGCAGCCCACTTGCTCTCCAGTGGACCTGGAAGTGGACGGGCAGTGTTTCAGGTCCACTTCTGGGTCCGCTGCTGACCACACTAGGGAGCCCCCCATGCTCCTGTGGGACACTCCATGCGCCCCAGCATCATAACATTCATGAGCTGCCTGCTACCTAGAGGTTTGTAGAAAAAACATTTAAAGCTATGTCTATGTCCGAATCTCCGAATCTTTCCAAATCTCTCTGAGATTTTTCCAAATCTATTCGGAGGGTTCCGATTCGATTTGGAGAGATTAAAGGGTCCTCTGATTCAATTTGGATTCAGAGATTCAGTCACCAAATCAGGCCAAATCTCCGCTGAATTGAATCAGGGACACAGCCCTAGTCCACAGTCCACAATCCACTAGACAACAGCCAGCATGACTGCTGCTACTAGCAGAAGCTGTATGTAAACCTCCCACAGGTCAGGCAAAAATTCTAATGCTAATTCACCAATGCTCCAGGAATGTTGCATGCTGACCCATGCTTTCTTCCAAGAAAATGTTTCACGGAGTCAGTGGCTTCAAGTGGAATCCATAAGCCCTGGGTGGAAGTGAAATAGCCAAGTAGGGACCTGGGAAATGCAAGCTTTGAGGAGCTGATCTCAGGGGCTCTGCTAATGAGAATGGTAACCCAGTATGAAAGATGCCAGGCTAGCAATTCTCAAACACAGTGCCATAGCACCCCAGTGGGTGCCTTGACATCCTTTCAAGGGAGCAAGAGAAGAGTGCCATGTAATGTTAGCATTGTTAGGTGTATAGACATGATTCACATGATAAACCCAGAGATTTCAAGTAGGAATTCATAGTTTTAAAAACATTCTGATCTGTTGTGGTCTTTTTGAGTTCTTTGCAGTAAAATAATTGCTCTATTAATTTGATATAGTCAAGAAGCAAATGAAAACTAAAAGATGGTATTTTCCAGGGGGAAGTCTAACAAGGGGTGCCTTGAATCTGGAAAGGCTGAGAACCACTGTGGCAGGCATTTTCCAATCCTCCTGATTTCAGGCACTTGATCTCTGACCCTGCAGGGAGCAGGGTTCTGTCAACTGCTGAGTGCCATTAGCACCCAATGACTCAGGGAACTGAAGGCACTTGGCACCTGGCAGGTTTAAATGAAAACAACCTTCCCCCACCCCTCTTTGATAAGGTTGGTGGAGAATAAATAATCCTGGTCCACGGGAATGTTTATAAACCTGTATAGCCCATGTGTGTCCTTCTACTCAGTGCAGTGGTCCACTGCTGATCTTTCTTCATCTTGTCCATCCACCCATTCTTCCCCCTCTAGTTCTTTCTTACCTTTTCCTACCACTAGCTGCTTTCAGAGATAGTTTCATTGCAGGGCATCTTGTATTTAGCAATAGCGTTCTCATCTGGAAGAAAAAAAGAAGAGAATGTCCCTTCATTGCTAACGTGCTCATCACCCATACACATCTTGCTCCATTCTCCTAGCTATGGAAGAATGCCATAGAAGCACAGAGTGAATCTCTCTGGAATCTCCTTACTTTCCTTTTGCATATTTCCATATGGAAACATCTGTACGCATTATGCACATGTGTTGGAGTCAGAGCTCACTGACAGAATGAGGTGCCTCTCCATTGGCTTCAATGTGGTTTTGGGTCAAGCTCCTTATGCATAGGTCACCCCTGATGGGAATGGTCCTCCACTGGCTTTAGTAACTGCAGTGTCACTTCCTCCCCCGACCCCCAATGCATTACAAAGAAAGACTTCCTACCAGGTTCATAGTAATCATAGATCAGCACTGGAACTGGTTTGAGGTTGAATACTGAGAGTTCTTGCTCAACTGTGAATGAGATACGGGTTTTCACCTGGGAGACCTGAACATGGAAGAACACATTGTTTATAAAGCAATGACTTCACTGTAGATGGCCCAGCACAGCAACTGCTTAGTGATACATTCTGGACCCAGGTGCCTCTTCCCATGGGCATGATGCAGTCCAACCCTGATATTTACCTCCCTACATCAATTCATTTTTCTAACTAAGAAAGCTATGGTTCTGTTTTTTTTCTTCAACCCTGCTTATATCATTAGGTGTTTCAATTACAATGAATACCACAACAGAGAACCCAGAGGGAGTAAAAACAATATGTAAAAATTATCTAAAACAGCTTTTCTAGATCCCAGGTCATTACATTAACGTCTCTTTCCTGACAGCTTCTCTAACCATGGTGGGAGGGGGGCAGGATGCCACTGAGAAGGTAAAACTCTAGATGGCAAGTATGAGAAAACATTTCCTAACTGTAAGAAAGTTCCTAACTACTCCCTAGGACCAAGCTGCCCAGGGATGTTGCAGAATCTCCTTCATGGGAGGTTTTCAGGAAGAAGTTGGATGGGCATCTGTCTGGGGTGGTTTAGGACCAGTGAGTCCTGCATCTATGCAGGGGCCAGACTAGACCACCCTCCAGGTCTCTCCTAACCCTATGATTCATTGACTCCTTCCAATCATCTTGATGGTCTCATTCCTAGTCCTACCAGACCACAGGACTATGTACTTTAAGGAGGTGATATTTTTCAGGCTAGAATTGCTGCCAGTAGGACAGGATCAAACCACAGCAGTCCCGAATTGAAAGGTTAGTTTGGTCAGAGGGTGAAAACGCTGCATTTGGAAGGGGGAGGAGGAGCAGGAATAGAGACATGTTTAGAATAGAACAGAGTAGTGCACACTCTAATCCTGTATTATCTGTCCATAGACCTGGGAAGGTGCAAGATGGAAGGACCTCCTGATGAAGTAACTTGCCTATTGCAGAAGTTGATTCCTAGTCCCAAGCAGTTACTGGATGGACGGAGGAAACCATTTCTACGTTTTATTTGTGTTTATTTTGTGTTTTATTTGTGATAATAGAAGAGGCAACACTTTCAAGCTGCTTTAGAATTTATGATATTAGAATCCTTTCAACAGCCCACAGGTTAGTGACAGCAAAGGAGACAACAAGAGGTGCATGATAAATGCACCTTATAGCGTGTGCATGCAGACCGCGTGTGGGTATATTAGGTGGAGAATTATAACCCGGTAAACCCCAAACCAAAGAGACAACTTTCCAAAACTTACACTGTCTATGTAGAAGAGGATATGATTTTGCTTGGTTTCTACCTGCATCACAGTATTATCATCAAGAAGCTTTAAAGGGAAAATATTGGCATATTAATAATCAGTAAAAACAAGAAATACCACAGAATATTCTTAAATAGCCATTCTCGCTTTAGGACTCCTCACATTTATAGCATAGCCTGTTTATTCTACTCCAAAGCCAGTGTTGTCTAATGGCTAGTAAGGGCTGTGCCAAATAATCACTCAATATATAGACTGTGTAAGGTGAGTCAGGAAATACTCAGACCAGGTAGGGTACAAACTATACTTCATTAAGTGAGCTGCTGCTTGCAGACTGGGAGGGATGTGAATATCGCTTGCTCCAATGGTTATGCAGGATACTGGAATGGTTTGCAATCCCAGTTCATTAATTTAATTTGGCAGTCCACAGCCTCAGATCTCACTCCTGTCTAGCTGGGAAACCCTGACTCCTGTTTGGAGCTCCCTGGATGGCTTTACACGTTGAGAACTCATCATCTGGCCTAGTAATGCAGATGCAACAGTGTGTCCTGGTCTGAAAAACTGCCTTCACCAGGCCTCTCCTTTTACTCAGACCCTTCAGCAATATCATATAACCCCATGTTCCTGGGGTGGCTTATCCACCCTGGGCTTCCGTTTTTTACCTTCTGCCAGGATGATTTGACAGGCACAAAACCTGAGAGCATCTGCACATCAATAATGGCCATGTTGGAGACATTGCGCTTCCCAGTGTAACTGAAATGAGAGAGATCCCATCATGATGGACCACACATTTAGAGGAAACATGATAACCCTCTCAGTTCCAGACCACAAACAGCATGTGAAGGCCTCTGTGAATTGCATGTAATTGCTGATCACATATTAACGTGGAGGAGGTGGAAGGATAGACTGAGAACAGCTGTTGTAGAAAGTGCCTAGAGTCCACAGGGGAGGAATGTTGTCTGGATGGAGGGAGTAACAGAGGTGTGTGGAACAAATGTTTTATACAGTGAGATGATTAATTATCTGAGGCATTTCACATGGATCACTTAATAGCTGCCTCTTTTTAAGTGCCAGGTGGCTGGATCATTGAAGGGCTTTTACCTGGTTGAGATGATAATGTCAAATTTTAATCCCATGGGGTTTGCACAGGAAGCATTTTCCACCTTCACTGAAAGAGTGAACCCAGAGGCCTTCTGGGGGAGAGGGATGTTGTATCTCAGGGTCGTCTGGAACACAGGAAAAATAATAGACAATTAAACTTCTGGACTTACCTTTGGGGACAGGAGAACTATCCGAGAAAGCCACAGTAGTGCCCAAATCTTTACTGGCAACATCAAAAGCCTTCTCCTTTCCTACATCTGCAATTGCAGCCCGCTGGACAAGGGGAAAAGCAGGCCACCCAGGGGCCAGAAAGGAAATTTGCAGAAAACAGACCACATGAATTCCCACTAATATCCTTACCTGTCCAGGGATTTGGAATGGTTCCTATCCCCATAATATCAGAGCAGTGCTTAGCTCATACTGGACTTGTCCTCACACCAGCCCTTTGAAGTAAAAATGTAGTACCTTGTGACAAGGTGGGTATGTCTGCATCAAATTCTGAGTTCTCTCTGACACTAGGTATTGAATGCTTCTCATCATAGGGCAGTCTAAAGTGCTGCATCCCAGACAACTTCCATGCCTGCTCCCAATGGTCCTGTGAGCAACCTGTCAGGTCTGGGCTACTCGACTGCTGGGCTGCCCCTGCAGAACAGAGGTCCTTCTACATGGAAAGGTCTTGCCAGGAGGAGGGAGGCAGGAGTGATAGAAATGCCACTTCACACTTTGAGGATGTGACACTTAGGTAGAGTTTATTAAAAGGTGTTGTTCTGCTCTCTTCAGAGGATTGGGGGTAAACAAGCCCCATACATTAAAAGGTCTTGGGAAAAGACAAGAAGCAGGAGGGACACTGTCCAGCCTGAAACACCAATGAGCCTTGGCTTCACAGAAGGGGAGGGCACATCTCAGGAGGTCTCTTATGACACACGAAAGGATTACATGGCTAGCCCAAGGGCATATAGGAAGTTTTGGGAAAAGCTAGGAACTCAGTTCAGACCTCCTTTCCTGGGTCCCAGTTCAGGGCATTAACCACATATTATTTCTCTGTTTGCCTGCATGTGAGAGCAATCATTGGTGGGGAGGAGGAGGCTCTGAGCCCATCAGAGCTGTCTGCAGGTGACTGTCACATTATAAGGTTAAGCTTCAAAGTAGCAGCAACTCCTTTAAAACAGGAAGAATGCTGTTTCAACATGCTTCTGCTGTTAACATCTTGTTTGCTGGGTTTTTTTAATGGATGAAATGTCTTTGCAGAAGGTGCTTTGAGCTAGGGGCTCACAGAGTCAGCCATTAGAAATGATAAAATTGGGCTTTGTTGATTGTTAGCTGATTCTCTGATCCATTTGTGGTTGCACTGCTTCATTAGAACTTTGCCCTGTAGAACCTTCTTTTGTCCCTGTTCTGTTCCCTACTTCACTATTTATTTTAGGACTTGTGCAGAAAGGAATAGCAGCATGAGATATGCATCTGCTTCCACTAAGGGATCATGAATAACTCTGAGGTGCTAAGATGCTATGGGAAAGGGGCCAGGTTGGCACCCAGAGAGCCCGAGGAAGATTTTCTAGAGAAAAGGAAGCACAGGGAGTTGAAGTGATTTGCTCCAAGTCACATGAGGAGTCAGTAGCAGAGCCATGAGTTGAACTCAGGTCTGTTTTAATCATAAGACCGGCACTGCTTCTAAGACCGTATGTTGAGCTGTGAACTACCAAGGAACTGGGTTCCTCAAGGGAAGATGCAGATCATAGAGCATGTGAGAGCAGCAGACAAAGCATTTTTGAAGAAGTTGTTCTGGTTACAGAGTAAATTTCCACTGGGATCAGATGGATCCAGACCATCTACAGGAGATGCTGTAAAAAAATTTGAGAAAGCTATCAAAGCAAACAACCCCAGAAAACTACCAAACAACCCCATCCCTCCTCCAGAACATGTAGCAAGTCAATCAATCAAATTCCTCAAACTAAAAAATCCACCGCAGAATTTTTATCCTGAAGACGAAGTGCCAAACACGCCATGAAGTCAACTAGGGCTATTGCTATTGCCTGTATGTAAAAACAAATTAGCCCCAATTCTATCCAATTAATTAGACATGTACATGGACTTAGGTACCTAATTATGATTCTACTAAACCCTACTTAAGTCCCTGAGAAGCAGGTAATGCAAAATGTGGGTAGGTCCTCCTCCACTTCATTGGTTTTTGATTTAATCATTAGGGTAAGATAACACTGTGTTACAGAAGTAGATGTACTAACTGATTTTCTGGAACTTACACAGGGTGAAATACAATTGCATTTAGGCGCCCAAATCTGCTGAGGTGCCTAATAGGTGGGATAACATCTTACCTTTGGATATTACAGAGATGGGTGGCAGCATAAGACCCTTGGACAGACAGACAGGCCATCTTTCTCATCTACCCCAGAAATTGAGCTTTTACCAATCAAGTCATTCCCCTATATAGAGTTTTGTGTCTGACACCAACCCGAGTAAACCTTAACCACATGGGACGGACAGAAAAGCATGAAGGATTACATTCTTCCTTGTTGTAAGTCAATGGAAATGAATGACGTTGCATCACAGAAAACTTTATCCAAGGAGTCTAAGGAAAGAAATAACTGGAGAGAGAGAAATTTGACAGGGAGACACCAAAGATGAATGGCTGTACTGTGGACGGCATTTGAACATGCCAAAGGGCAAAGTAGGCACTCACCTGCACAAAGACACATCCACTGCCATTCACTTCCAAACTATAGTTCCCAGGGACATCAGGCAGGGGAGCCTGTTGCAGCAGTAGCCTATTCCTGTTATTCACAATAAACACCTTCTTGAAGGGCTTGCTGGAGGAGATGCTGACTGTGTTTTGACCAACCTCAGAGTAGCTGGCTGCACCATAATCTGCCAGTGCTTGAAGAGCAATGACCGTGTCCTGAAAAAGCCAAGAAGAACAGAATTAGAGAGACAGTTGTGCTGAGATGTCATAGGGTAGTCTATCATACCTGGTCCAAAATGAGCGCAAGGTTACTTCACCCTAGTCAGAGGAAACCTATGTGAGGGTACAAAGCAAGGGCTCCAATAATGTTTACAGGCACATTTCATTCTGACAGGTATATTCTAACTTCTCGTACAAATAAAAGATGGCCTTGAAGCAGAGTTTCCAGCATGAGTAACAGAGGGCATTTCTAGAACCCCTTAATATGTCGAGTATTTTGGGGCTAAAAAAAGCACCCCACTCCAAAGACATGACAGATGCAGTTTGAATATCCCTTGGTAGAAGCTGAGAACCCAAAACTAATGGAGATTCTTTGTGTTTTCATCCCCTCTGAAGATCTGTACCTTGTGCTATTCATGAGATAAGAAAAAGACACTGGATCTCTAATTACAGCCCCATTGTCCTTCGTATGCATGCTGGTTTTTGTAGAGTAGGTGTCTGCAAATCCACAAAGAACAGAAGGGGTGTATCATACCTGGGTGGAAGAGAAGCCTCCATAAGGGTTCTGCTGTCGCACAACCCACTGCACAATCTGTGAAGCACGGGTTAGATCCCCTAAAGTCCGGTTGGGTTTGTTGAGCAGTGCCAGCAGCACATAGGCAGTCATTTCTACCTCAGCAGAAGGGGCACGGGCAGAGAAGGAGGGGAAGCTTTCTGCCAAGGGCTTCTCCTCCCGTTCCCAGTGTATGGTGCCACCTGAGAACAGAACCACAGATTATGAGAGACCAAGACAGTGGTACAGTGTTAGTGCTCTTATCTGTTGGAAAGAAGCTCAGCTCCTAATTTCTCTCTTCCTAAGTGAGGAATGCTTTGGAGTACATGCACAGCGCCATAAGGAGAGCTACATGCTAAGTTCTCATCCCCCTGCCACCTTCTGCTCTTATTCTGTGGGGTGAATCCACAGTAATTCCACTGAACCAATCTGGCCCCAAACCCTATCTCCTGATTGTGGGCTCTCCCAAAGACTGGAAGCATTTACACAGGCTTGTTCTGCTGCTTTTGGAGTTTAATGTTGTGACTCCCTTTCTGCTCACAGCATCCTGCTTCCCTGAGGCCAGCAGAAACAGAGGAATACCAAGAGGGCTGGACTCAGGGTCTGTACAGGCATATCTGCAAATTTTGCTACCAGTAGGAATAAACCAAAAAAACCTAACAAAAACCTTGATGAGGGAAAAGGGTGACCATGGGCAAACTGAGCTTAGAATGAACTGATATTTGTGTGCTATAAACAGTGAGCCCATCTGCTGGCCACGGACATAGAAAGCTAAAGCACAGAGTGAGAGAGACAGCAGTGGAAGGGCAAAGACTAGAGGAAAAAGAAACATTAGGCCTACATTTCTTTTTCCAGTTTCATAGTCCATTGTATTTATGCCAGGAAAAGGCAGATCAGAATCAAGCTCTGTCCATTTATATTACTATTCAATAAAAGCATTTGGAGCAAGATGAAGAAGATGTCCTGGGAAACCTCACTGTAGATGGGAGGTGGCCATGAGTTTCTAATGCTCTAATGGGCAGATGTGCAGGGGCATGTTCTTGCAGCAGCACAAATAGTAGCGGCACAAATTTGTGCTGCTACTTGTGCCACAGCAAATGCCCCTGCACATGCACTTTGGTGAGCGACAAATTGTCCCTCTTCAGGCAAACTGTCCTTTTCCTGCTCCTCCCAGCTCCCAGCATGCTGGAGCAGCTGAGAGACAAACAGAGGAGTGGAGATATTTTGGCTGGCAGCCAGAGCATCTCGCTGGAGGACTGAGCCTCTGTTTGCTCTGGTGCATGCTACCATAGTGTGCACCATGCAGTGTTTGTTTTTTTTTTGCTACCGGTAGCAAAACTTGCAATGCAGGGCATATTTTAGCATTCTGGGTGTGTGGTTTGTGGTGCCGCAAAGAGGTTTGTGGTGCCAAAAACCACATGTGCCTGCACTTCTGGGCACAGTCACGGTGTGCATAGAAGAGGGTTTTTCTAGCTGGTGTGTGAAAAACAAAACCTCAGAGCCTCCTGGTTTCTCTGTTTCAATTTGCCCACCTATGGGCCTGCTTAGTTCCTCGGGGCAAGATGCTATCACCGTGGCAAGTCCAGTCACCATAACACCTAGATATGAACAAAATAATTACTGATCTTCTTGCTGTCCAGATCAGACTGTCTCTCCATCAGTCCCAACAAATTGGGAAAGGAAAACACAAAAACCAAAAGAAAAACAAAACAAAACAAAACAACCAAAGTAAAAACAGGTGTCACTCACCAACTTCCTTGGCTGATTTGTCTAGCTCCTTCAAGAAGAAATTGCATTTTGCCTGGTTGCCGATTAAGCAGAAGGCATAGGCCAGGAGTGCCTGGACATAAACTTTGCTGATTCCCTTTTCACTTGCAGCTTCCAAGCAAAACAGGCCATTTCGGACCACAGTGTGCTGTAAAGGCACATGTTACATCTGGGTATGAGTGAATGCACAACACATCTTCCTCCAAGCAAATGCTTCTGCCTTTAAGCATTTCCAGATCATGGTGTCCTGTCACTACCACTGCAGAAGACAAGGACCCTTCCATTTCTCTAAGAATTTCGGAAGGGTCAGTATGGAATGCCTTAAGCAGATATTTTCAGACTAGGAAACCATGATAAAACAGAAGTTACCTGGGCTTATTTATCAGATATTTTTGCATGTGAGAAAGAGATATTTCTGTCTCCCTCCCAGCTCCACTTCTTCTGCTTAGATCTACAATAATTATTAACCTCTGTTTGAGGAGGATGGTGAAACTCTAGACTAGGGGACAGATTTTGTTCTCAGTGACTCCTGTGGTACTCCATGTACTTCCATGGTGCTGCATGCATGGTGCTGCATGTCTCCATGCAGAAAGGAGACACAGCAATAACCTGAGATCACAGACTGACTTTGTTGTCACTGATACTCAGTAGAGGACAGAGGAAGATGCAAGTTCTGTAAGCACAGACTGAAACCATGATATGAAAGTACAGTATATGAAGACCAAGAGGTCTGGAATAGAGCCTGAGGCTTGAACTGTGCTGTTCATTATGCCAACCAGAAGTCACATTTGTTTCTAAATTAATGAACCTTTACAATATTAATTGTTTGTAGCACAAATATCTGGCATCGGAGTTGGAACCTGCTCTGCTTATGCTTGTAGTCCAAGACACACACATTTATAGGACCATTTGGGTGTTTCATGGCTCTTCCCTGCAATATCTCCTGGTCCTGAGTGGCATGTCTGAAGGTGCAAACAATAACACATTTACTCTGGAGGAAAAGTGGAGCGGGCATACAATGCACAGCCTTTACACTGGAGGTAATGCTGTTCTCTGGTGTAAAGTTATTTCTGAAGAAGTTGGAAATAATGGCTGCTTGCAAATGTTAAAAAACAAAAACAAAAAAACAAATCCAAAACACATTACTTCGACCCAGCTCTGCGGTGTCTGTATAGATTGGGCACTTCAGTGGGGCTTTTTGGCGCTTTTAGCTAAAGCTGATTCAATCAGTTATTAGATAAAAGTGCAAAAAAAGCCCCACTAAAGCCCGTGATCAATACAGACATCAGGTGAGCTGGGTCCAACTAAGGCTCTGCCTCTTCTGGGCATGTGTGAGGCTTGGCGCACAAATATGCTGAGTTTAAGTAAAGCACTGGGGGGATTTTTTTTTTTAATGGCTGCAAGCAGCCAATGTGCACTGGTGAAAGTTACACCAGTTTGTAATAACTGTGCTGTGGGCCTGCACCCTAAGGCTAAGCTAGAATATAGGGACCAGCACCTGATGGGTTTAAACATGTCCATATCCTGCCCTAGATCCAGCCAGGCTGTGCCTCCTGATATCAGTGGAGTTTCAGCTTGAAAAGTAGGAGTAGTACATAGCTCATTTTCTTTCACAACAGCAACTAATGTGTGTACATTCTAGACAGACCCAATGCCCCTATGTGGTTATCACTTTCCGTACCCAGACAGCTTATAACTAGGGGTCTACCAAACTTGAGGTGGCTGCCAGCCAATTTTTTGAGCAGACCAGGGAGCTAGCACCCATTTTTCTGGGCCAGCATGACACCCCCATGCCTCTAATTGGCCGACGGGTCCCAGTGGCTTGCCCCTTGCCACTGATTGTCAGTCATACAGCCCTGCTCCTTGCCACTGATGGGTGGAGACAGGTGTGACCATATGATGGACAGCCCTCACAGCCAATCAGCATTGAGGGGTGGGAGCAGCATCCAACTTGCCATGTTGGCAGTCCCCTTCCCCATTCCCCCTCTCCAATGGGCTGCACAGCCAGGCTGCAGTGGCCACAAGGACTGTTGGCTCTCCACAGCGAGCCAACATTTTATTTTTGATAATTTTTTTTTCAGGGAGCCCACTAAAAGTGTAGAGCCTGCAACTTTTCATAGAACCTACCTGAAATTGCAGTTTCTGCAAAAATTGCAAAACCACAATTTCGGTAGGTCCCTACTTACAACTGATTCTGGTGCCAATTTCCGGACACCATTTACAACTGAACAGTCTCAAGTGAAGGAATCCTTACCGAGATGGGGAGTCCAGCCTCCACCAAAGCAATGGTGATGTAGGCAGAAAGGGAAAGCTCATCATCTACTCCTCCCTGGAAAAAAAAAAGAGACATAACTATGTAGTCAGTGAATGGGAGAAGGAGGCCCCACCTTTTCTTCTCCTCAGAGGATTTAATTGAATTGCCAGCCCTAATGATATTACTGTATTTTCTCACATACTACATTACCATATACATGCTCTCATATACAACATGCAGCCTATTTTTGGAAAGGCAGAATGAAAACAATTTTTTTTACAGAGTTATGTCTGCATAAAGTAGGGACAGAACTTGATTTTCAGCTTGTGCATTCTCCCTTTCCTGCTTACCTAAAAGCTGGAACCCCAGCTCCATGGGTGGACCTATGATCCTGAAAAGAGCTAAAGAGTCTCCAGGCTGTGATGTAAGAGAATAAGGACCAGAAGCAGATAGCAAACAGCGACATTTCCCTAAGAAAGGCTGGTTTAATTAGAGAAACATCAAGACATTAAAGGGGAGGTGATCATTAACACTTGTGGGGTGAAGAACAAGCCACTAAGTCAACTGACTCCCTCAGCTGCCCGAATAGAAATATCCCTGCTGCTGCACTGTGAAGCTGGGTGCTTCTATTCTGGGCATAAAATCAAGTTCCCCAATTAAGACATACGCCCAATTCTAAGGGTATAATTTTTGGGGTAAGTATGGTACTTGCAAGTAAATATGGTATTACCCAACTGTGCTCTCTTTATGTCCTACAGGTGGCAGTGCTGGGCAGAGCAGAGTTTAAGAGACTCGCTGTCAAATTAATCTGTTAAGTGTCACTGGGCACATCTACACATGCAATTAATGTATAGCAATAAACCGTGGAGTTTATTGATCTGGAGGTTTATTGCTCCTCTGTGTGCCCTATGAATGTGCATCCAGGAGCAGTAAACTCTGTAGCAATAAACTCCACAGTTTATTGCCATTTGAATGTGCACCCAGAAACACAACATATTGAGCTAGGTTGGAGCAGTCCTGGCTGCTAGAAGGAGCCCCGGGGGAGTCAGCCTGCCAGTCTGGGGCTCTTCCCCCTGGCTCAACGTACTGTGAAGGGGCTGGCTGGGGCATGAGGATGCTTTAGAATGGGCCTAGCTGGCAGTCAGCCCCGGCGCTAAAGCATCCTCATGGCCCAGCCAGCCCGTGCAGCATCTACACATGTGCTGATGCGGAGTTTTTTACTTTGCAGCAAGATAGTATTTGTATTTACAAGCACTATCCTGCTGCAGAGTAAATTAGTTTACTCCAGCCTAATAGGGGCATACATGCAGACACAGAGATGTATAATCCACAACTAATTAGTCTACTGTGCAGTAAATGTCTTGTGTAGATGTGCCCACTGGGAGCTGGCTATGCATCTTTTATACCACTGGGCAAGTTATTTTTTCATCATAAATAGCCATCCCAATTCTCTGAGCAGCTGTTCAGGAAGAAGGAAGAGCCAAGCAGCCCCAAACAGGGACTGCTTCCAGCCTGGACAGATGGGGAAAAGGAGTACAGAAGTGTTATCTTGAAAATGGCTTCCTCATCTTCCTGTTTCCCTAGCAACAGGTGCAGAAAGTCCCTGGGAGGAGATGAGGGAAATAAATTATACGTACATGCAATCAGAGATTGGCTATGGGAAAGGGAAGCAAGCCAGCTGGATTGAATTATCTTGTGTGAAAAGCCAGCCAATTGAAGTAGTGGAAATTTAGGGGGGAAATCAGTATTTGGCAGCAGCATAACAGCATTTTTCTAGTAACAGGACTGAAAATTTGAGGAGGAGGAAAATGGACTCACCTTCAAGGCATTGTTGAAGAGTTTCCCAATACTTTGGAAGCAGCCATCTGGCTTTTGTTTGCCTGAGAGCCATACCAGAGTCTGCTCCTGGACATTGCTGTCGATGTAGATGTAGCGGTTGCCTTGAGCGAGGCACTTGTACACGAAGGCAGTGAGCCTGAAGAGGAGTGATACACAGATGTTGAGTCCCCACTAGGAGTGAGGACCAGTGGATGCATCTATACATGTCCATTTACTATGCAGTAACTGAAATTACTGCACAGTATGGGCCCATGTTTACACATGCACACCCATACTGCGCAGTAAATATGGCAACTTATGACAACTTATGCCTACTGGCGTGTAAATTTGATAGCTGCATCATGCAGGTATCAAATTTATGCCCAGTTGGTTACTGCACAGTAATGTACATGTAGACACCTTACTGCCCAGTAACTCTATGTGTGTGTGGACTGACTTGGGACTAACTTTAGTCCCAAGTCAGTGCACACACAGCGTTAATGAGCTTTAACGCCTGCATGTGTAAATGCCAGCCTATTCCCACTTACTGCACAGTAACTTACTGTACAGTAAATTTAAACCGGCATAAATGCATGTGTAGACATGCCCAGTAAGTCTCAACTTGGGCTGCTTCTGCCACAACTACCCTCCAACCAAATTGGTTCTGAGTGACAGATGGTGACTTTACAGATCAAAAGAAGATCTTTTTATGTAGGTCTGTAAAAGCTGCTGTGTAATGTGTGTGTGTACAGATGTGTATATACATGTCTGATAGTATCATTTTCAAGTGAGAAGGCCCATAGAGGCAAAAAAGGACCTGCAACAGCTCATAGGGTTCTTTAACTCCAGCAGGAGAGATTTTTGTTTCAGAAGCTCTTGGACTACACTTTGTATCCCTGTGTCCTCTGCATATATTTGCTTTAAGCAGAAGAGGTGTCTATTGCCCATTGATTTGTTACAAGTCCAGGCTCTACCACATTCCCCAGCTCTTACCATGTGTTTCCTTCCTCATCCCTACTGCCAAAGATGCTGTAGGATCCATCAGGGTGCTTATATGACATCTGCTTCTGGTACCCTGAAAATGCAAGGTAGAAGAAATGTTCACTGATCAAAAGTAACAGGTCTCCCCTATAGATAAATTGAGAATCTCAATCAACAAGTCCAAGCGGGGGAAAGTATGTCTTCTAGGGCAGTGTATCTCAACCTGTGGGGCATGGCCCAAAAGTGGGTTGCGAGAATATATGAAAGTGTCATGAACAAACTTAAAAATGTATTCTCCATTAAAGGAGAAAAACGCAAGAAACTGTGTCTTTTCTCTTGCAGGGTGCCAGAGTTCCAGCTAGCAAGGGGCTGCTTGGGTCCCTCCATGACACACCCCCACCCCCCTGCCCCACACACAGGGGGGTGGAGGTGGGGGGCAGTGGGTCAGCAGTGAGGGGCACTGGGTTGGGAGCGGCCATCGATGTTTACAAATGGGTCTTGGTCCAAAAAAGGTTGAGAGCCACTGTTCTAGGGTAAGTATGGGAGACCAGAGAGAAAGAAAGAACATGAACTTGCTGGCTAAGTCTGGAGAAAAGGAGCAATAGCAGTGGGATGGAATCAGGAGAGGAAAGCAAAAATTAAAGGACTGAATCTCTGAAGGGGTGAAGAAATTGAGGGAACCCTTGTTGGGCTAGAAATGGCAGAAAGAAGAGAGGGACAGCTTTGAGAAGCTGCTGATCTGCCAACACAGGCAGTGACTGTGGTGTTACAAGCCAGCTACATCACCCAGGGCTGTGTGTAGATGAAAGGAGAGGCGTGCTTGCATGACACTTTAAAGCGGGCTAAATGCTTTTGTACCGCTTTAATGGTATCAGCGTTTGCATGCCTCGGCAGTGTATTGCACATTAATTCCAGCCGCTGTAGGAAATTCGACAGCAGCCCAGGAAAGCAGCTCTGCCTAAGAAAAGTGGCGAGCCTGATCTCAACACCCTGTCCCCCTGAGCCTGCCTGCCTGCCTGAGCTGTGTGAGGCCCTGTGCTACCCTTCACGGATGCAGTGCCCCTCAGGACTGCCCAAACCGGGTGCCTGTGGGTGGGTGCTGCCGGGGGCGGGGAGGGGCGCAGCTGCTGAAGAAGGAAGCACCAGTGCTTCCCGCAGCCCAGGGACTGCTCTGTCCACTGGCAGCTCGCCCTCCCCTCCCCACCGGAGAAGCAGGTAAGTCAGCAGGGTGTGTGTATGTACAACACGGGGGTTAATCAGGCCTAAATTGAAGCTATGTTTTTTAAAACCCACTGCTTTAATTTAGAGCCCCTGTTTTGTCTACACATACCCCAGTAAGCCAACCCAAAGTCAAAATGCAAAGCAGTTGTGTACTGTCAGGGAGGCAGAAGGGGGATGTTATAGAGAGGCCTCTCACCACTAACTAAGTATCCTATTGCCTTGGATTTGGTCTCCTCACTCAGCTGCTTTGTCTTATTCAGGTAGTCCAGGATGTAGATGTTGGGAGCAAACAGGACCATGTTCTGTTCCCCACAACCAAAGGGCATCTGGAGGAGCTGGTGCAGGTTCTGCATGGCTGTGCCTAGGATGTCACCTGTGGGGAGAAAGATGCAGGGGTGAGTGCAGCCCAGAGTCTGGGAAACCAGTATCTACATGCAAAAAAGGACCTGCAACAGCTCATAGGGTTCTTTAACTCCAGCAGGAGAGATTTTTGTTTCAGAAGCTCTTGGACTACACTTTGTATCCCTGTGTCCTCTGCATATATTTGCTTTAAGCAGAAGAGGTGTCTATTGCCCATTGATTTGTTACAAGTCCAAGCTCTACCACATTCCCCAGCTCTTACCATGTGTTTCCTTCCTCATCCCTACTGCCAAAGATGCTGTAGGATCCATCAGGGTGCTTATATGACATCTGCTTCTGGTACCCTGAAAATGCAAGGTAGAAGAAATGTTCACTGATCAAAAGTAACAGGTCTCCCCTATAGATAAATTGAGAATCTCAATCAACAAGTCCAAGCGGGGGAAAGTATGTCTTCTAGGGCAGTGTATCTCAACCTGTGGGGCATGGCCCAAAAGTGGGTTGCGAGAATATATGAAAGTGTCATGAACAAACTTAAAAATGTATTCTCCATTAAAGGAGAAAAACGCAAGAAACTGTGTCTTTTCTCTTGCAGGGTGCCAGAGTTCCAGCTAGCAAGGGGCTGCTTGGGTCCCTCCATGACACACCCCCACCCCCCTGCCCCACACACAGGGGGGGGGAGGTGGGGGGCAGTGGGTCAGCAGTGAGGGGCACTGGGTTGGGAGCGGCCATCGATGTTTACAAATGGGTCTTGGTCCAAAAAAGGTTGAGAGCCACTGTTCTAGGGTAAGTATGGGAGACCAGAGAGAAAGAAAGAACATGAACTTGCTGGCTAAGTCTGGAGAAAAGGAGCAATAGCAGTGGGATGGAATCAGGAGAGGAAAGCAAAAATTAAAGGACTGAATCTCTGAAGGGGTGAAGAAATTGAGGGAACCCTTGTTGGGCTAGAAATGGCAGAAAGAAGAGAGGGACAGCTTTGAGAAGCTGCTGATCTGCCAACACAGGCAGTGACTGTGGTGTTACAAGCCAGCTACATCACCCAGGGCTGTGTGTAGATGAAAGGAGAGGCGTGCTTGCATGACACTTTAAAGCGGGCTAAATGCTTTTGTACCGCTTTAATGGTATCAGCGTTTGCATGCCTCGGCAGTGTATTGCACATTAATTCCAGCCGCTGTAGGAAATTCGACAGCAGCCCAGGAAAGCAGCTCTGCCTAAGAAAAGTGGCGAGCCTGATCTCAACACCCTGTCCCCCTGAGCCTGCCTGCCTGCCTGAGCTGTGTGAGGCCCTGTGCTACCCTTCACGGATGCAGTGCCCCTCAGGACTGCCCAAACCGGGTGCCTGTGGGTGGGTGCTGCCGGGGGCGGGGAGGGGCGCAGCTGCTGAAGAAGGAAGCACCAGTGCTTCCCGCAGCCCAGGGACTGCTCTGTCCACTGGCAGCTCGCCCTCCCCTCCCCACCGGAGAAGCAGGTAAGTCAGCAGGGTGTGTGTATGTACAACACGGGGGTTAATCAGGCCTAAATTGAAGCTATGTTTTTTAAAACCCACTGCTTTAATTTAGAGCCCCTGTTTTGTCTACACATACCCCAGTAAGCCAACCCAAAGTCAAAATGCAAAGCAGTTGTGTACTGTCAGGGAGGCAGAAGGGGGATGTTATAGAGAGGCCTCTCACCACTAACTAAGTATCCTATTGCCTTGGATTTGGTCTCCTCACTCAGCTGCTTTGTCTTATTCAGGTAGTCCAGGATGTAGATGTTGGGAGCAAACAGGACCATGTTCTGTTCCCCACAACCAAAGGGCATCTGGAGGAGCTGGTGCAGGTTCTGCATGGCTGTGCCTAGGATGTCACCTGTGGGGAGAAAGATGCAGGGGTGAGTGCAGCCCAGAGTCTGGGAAACCAGTATCTACATACTGCAGAGCTGGAAAATCAGTGCAACCAGCAGGGACCTGCCAGACCTAAACTGGGCTTGTAGAACATGCCATCCAGGGAATATTAGTGAAAGGTTGGAGAGGTTCCTCTGCTACCTTGTATAGTCTCAGCTGTCCTTCCATTTTCAATGCAGGAAGAAGGATTTTCCCTCTTCTACATAAGAGGATAGAAAATTCCCCAAACAAGGGGCTTGTGAATGTCTTGCACCTGGGCCCACCTCTCTTGCACCTTGTGAAATTATATGCATTAGCAACACACTAAATGTTCCAAACTCCTGAGCTGCAGCAGGCAGCTACTTTTTATTTGAGGATAAGTTTCAGGAAAAGGATATCAAGAAAAGTTTCTCATTTTCCCCTTAGATGTTCTATTTACCAGTACAGCATGAACAAGAGAGTTCTGGGCAAGTGACACATGTAAGTTCTCACAGCCTGAAGGGCTAGAAGTGGGCATGTTAGGGCAGAAGTTTCAAAATTGCCATCTCCAAGGCACTGGCTGGTTAGTTGAAAGTGCCAACTTTATCTCTTAGTTTCCAATGGAAAAACTGCACTAAGTGAGATCCAAAATGCATCAAACACTTTCCCAGCATTTCTTTTTTATTGCAGCAATTTCTGTGGATGCCACAGGCAACTTCTGATAGGAATGGGCTGTTCAACTGGTGGCCCATGCCACAACTGCAGCTCAGGCAGCAAGAAGCAGGGGGGCACATAAAGCTGATGGGGAATGAGGCGGCCATGTGCTTTGGGCAGGGGGCTGTATGCAGCCAGTGCAGCCTGTGCAGATGAAGCAGGGACCCCAGGGAAGTCACCATCAAAGTGTGCAGACCATGTGGTGTGTAGCCCAGGCACCACACACAGGCACCATATGTAGCCCTCAGCCTTGCCAAAGTTAGGCAGCCACGATACAGGAGAAAAAAAGAGGTCTGTGAGATCAGGAATAAGGGTAATGAGGAGAGGTGTCTGCAGGACTGTCTTCGTAGTAATGGAGTCAGTATGTGACCCTCCCATACTTTGAAAAACTTTTGAAATTCCTACTTTGCTGCTCTGGACTATACTGAGTCATCTGATTATTTTCCTGAGATACCCTGCCTTTGCCTCTTAGGATCAGTATCCTCTTGCCTCTTAGAATCAATAGGCCCTTGCCTCTTAGGATCAGACAATGGGCCTTAGAATGGCAGTGCTATTGTTGGTTAAAATAACAAAAGACATTTGGAGAAGTATTTACTGATTTCTGCTTGTATTAATTCTAAACTCTTCCTCCTCTAGGGCCTGGCTAATTGAACTGAAGGGGGTCAGATATACAAGTGAAAGGGTACAAAACAGCTCTTCCTAAATCTTTTTGCAAGTAGAGCTTTCAGAAATTATAATGTGTCCATAGATGCAGTGCAGGTGGGAGGGGTACTAGTATGTACTTGGGATGACCGGCATTAAAGACATAGAGACTTGAGAGGAATGCAGCCGGCCCAAACCTTCCTACCACCCCCAGTTCCCTGGTATACAGGATGATGGATATTCAAGTTTTCCTGCCCTGAGTTTGGGAATTGTGCTTAAATGTCAGGTGCAAAGCCGTGAGTCAACCCACATGAGTGCCAATAAAGCCTTTATACCACAGGAAAGGAGCCAAGGGATACCATTTGGGAACTGAAATCCTTCTCTCTGGCAAAGAAGATGCCTCTTAGCATTGCTGAGTTGGGCAATCATTTTCTAAGGGACAAGAATCTGCCTTATTGCTCACAGGTTTGCCTATCCCAAGATGCAAGAATCACCCCATGAAACCCAGCCTGAAACCCAATACATTTACCTATAACAGAAAAAAAGGCTCTGTCTGATCCTTCTACCACATTTTTAGGCAGCTTCAGAGACATACTTCGAGAGGCTGCTCCATCTGCGAGGAAAATAGGTGATTATTTATAGACCTTTATATATCGGCTTGGATTATGGCACTTAATGGTAAAAATTTATATGAATGAACAATCTAAGACTCTTAGTATATATGAGAACCATTGGTGTTGGCACCAGGAGCAAGCCGGGAGTGAAGACGACAGATGCCTGATGAAGGCTGCCTGTGCCTGAAAGCTTGCAAATAAAGATTTTTTTTTTCAAATATCTAGTTGGTCTAATAAAGATATCAGATAAGATATCACCTCTGCCATGAGTTTTGCCTCTAAACCAGGGGCAAGCAATTATGTTGGGTGGAGAGCTGCTTACTGAGTTTGGCAAGCCAGTGGAGGCCACATGACAGGCAGACAGGAGCAGAGAAATATTAATTTTCTAAATTTTTTAGGGGCCCCGTGGGCCAGATAGAAAGGCCTGGCAGGCCGCATCCAGCCCACGGGGCTGCATTTTGACCACCCCTGCTCTAGACTAATATGGCTACAACCTGGATACCTGGCTCATAGAGATGCACTCATGCTTGCCTTAATCCAACTATCCTGGGTACCAAGAGCAGTTAAGCTACAGCAGCGTGGGCTTCAGTTGATAAATGAGTGTCTAGTGTCCTGGTAGCCTTGAGCAGCCCACACCTCTTACTGATGTGTTGATATACCTGAATGACTTGATCAAGGTCCCACAGCAAGTCTGTAGTAGGATTGGGAACTGAATCTGTGTTGACAAACTAGCATCCTAGCCACCCTCCTACCTAGGTGCCAGCTATACAGTATCCCATGCTCTTTGGCAGAAAGGGAGAGGGTCAGAGATTTACTAAAAGTATTAACTGGTCCTGAGGGACAGAATGCAGTTTTCTACCCTTCCTTTTCCCTCCCAAGTCAGTAGGTACAGAATTTGAGGAGATGGCCTTACCTTTTGTACAGATGAGGGAGCTTTGGGTCACTTCCTTTTCAATGCCTTCAGGCTGAGTGATGTAGGGAAGATGAGACAGCATGAGCAAGGGACACTTACAGGAGAAAACTGTGTAGTGGCAGTAAGGAACAGTCATCCCTTATCACCTACATGCTCTGCCATTCACTAAGAATATGCAATTTGTGGCCCATGGCACTTTTTTCATGTCTTCTTTCTCCTTGGCATGAGGAAAGCTTAATGTTTTTTTATTGCCAGCCACCTCAGTCCTCATCTATCCTTTCTTCGCCCTGCAGGCTACTGTCTCTGGTTGTGCATCTACACTGTGCTAGTCCCAAATGTCCATGCTGTCCCTAAGCATCCCCACCCACTGACTCCTTGTCACATGCTCTGCATAAGAGATACTCTGGGGACAACCTCACAGAGGCCTCACAAGTGGCTGCTTGGAAGTACGCTGATGACCAAGGGCCTTCAGTGACTGGTTACAGATGGCCTCACCATCACGTTTCCAGACTGGAAGCCTGTGAATGGAAACTGGGGGGAGGAAGGGGAAGCACAGGGCATGGGTAGGGATGTCCCTGCTGAGCTTTGCTACCACTGTGGTGCAGATGTGCCTTAAGTGTCTTACTTCTTCAGTGATGTAGAAGTAAGACACAGTAAGAAGTAAGAATATTATTGCCAGCCAGGGGAGAGTGGCAATATATGCAGAATAAGTGCTTTGCCCTTAAGGTGCTACCACCCTAGGCACACCTTGGCTACTGAGCAGTGTACAGAGAGCCTGATGCCATTTATGGAAAGGAATAGCTGAACAGAGAGTCACCAGGCTCTGGCTGGTGTGGGAGAAGTTTAACAGTGGGCTTGTCTGTACCATCTCAGGGGCCATTCTCAGGGGGTCCCCAGTACCCCCTCTCAAGCCCCCAGTCTCTAACACATGTGAGAGCAGGCACTGGGGACAAGCCTGGGGCAGACCCAGAAGTGAGCTTCCAGCCCTGAAGTGGGTCAGCGACCTCAGGTGGGAAGGATATGCTCTGTTCCTTCCTTTTTGTGGCCCTCACCTAGGGTGGTACAGACCAGCCCCTCAATTCTCCCAATAGATCTTCTCCTAGTGGCCTGTAATTATCCTGATCCCAAAGTCAGCAAGGGCCAAGTGCAGGCTGCAAACAAAGTGCATGGGGAAGAAGTCTTGTCTGACTGAGCATCTGTGTCAGCAACACCTGTCAGACTTTGGATGGCCCAGCCCTGGAGCTAGAAGGAAGGATTTGGGAAAGCAGGGAAGGGTTCACCAGGTCACCTTTCCAGGATCTGTCTTCTCCCAGACCAGCACTTGTGGGACAGAAGAGCCTAACCCCCACCCAGTCAGCTGAAACTGGACCCTAGCTGTATGGACTTTAGGGAACCTGAAATGCCCTGACTTCCTTTCAACACTCACTTTCTGCCTTCTCTCCTTCTGCATGAAAAGGCAAAGTGTCCAGACAGAGTAAGAGCTTTCTACTGTACCTCAACCAAAAGGGTCCTGATCAGGGTGTCTTTCCACCTTATCACCAGGTCTCCAGCAGATTTACCCTGACAGCTTCCGCCATCCAGAATCTCGGCTGTAATGTTGAACGTCACCTCACCTAAAATGCCACCCCACCCAAAACAGAAAAGTTTACCTTGGATTCCTAGAACAATAGCCAATACTGGCAGGTATCTTTTGCCAAGGACCTTACTGGGAATGAGCTACAGGGAAAAAATTGGCAAGTGGGGAAGGAAAATGGACACTAAGCCACTTCATGGGAGCAGCCATGAGGTGGTAGAGATCTGAGATGCTTTGCAAATGCATTGTCACAGAAAAGGGCCTCCAGCACAACACATCAGATGACCTCATAAGCTGGGAAAATAGGGTCAGAGTATTTTGAGGTCCAAGTTCTAAGCAGGGGTAGTGGAATGAGCTAAAGTTGGGCCTTCAACAGTGCATAAACAGGCTAGTATCCATCCCAGGATGGACAGCCAGAAGGATGTGCAGAAGCTTACCAATGTTTTTGGAAATAATTTTCCAGACATAGGTTTTCCGTTCATTGGAACACACACATCCATCAGCATCACTTGGTGAGAGGAGCTGAACCAAATAATCTTCAGAATTTGCCAAAAAGACCTTGACCTGGAAACAAAGGAGAAGGACTATTGTGGTGCAGGCTGCCTTGGACAGACAGGGATGGGTGCGCTGGCAGAAGGGTTGAGCTTCCAACTGCCTGCCTCCGGTGGATATCCAGTGTCCACACTTGCAGGACAGTGTTGAGGCAGAGAATTATATGGCATTGGATAGGATCTTAACAGATCCCCCGCCTGGCTGAGTTGTTAGCATTAGTAGGGGTGCTCAAGATCTCTTACCAGCAGATAACCCAATATCCTGACCCACACTCATATTCAAGTGCAGTACCCCAGGACTTGCTGTCTTTGAGGCAGCTTGCATAGAAAACCCCTATTTGTGCTCTTTTGTGCTGCTTTATGAGGTATATGGAAGGCTACCGGGAGGGTGGCTTTTCTTTTTTCACTGTTTTTCTTCACTTCAGAGGTTTGCCTTAAATGACCTCCCCCAAAAAAGGATAAATCAGTTCTTGATTTTTTTTAAAAATCAAGCAGAAAGACATTTCTAAAGCAAAAGCAAACAAAGAAAAATTGTTTTGAGACTTTCTTGGGAACACACAGAAACAAAGAGGGTACTCTCTTTTGGCCAGGTTACCTTTAAGGTGTGTACAAGCTACTGAGGAGTACAGGCCTACTCAGGTCTAACTAGGAAGTACTGAGGCAGACAGACTCCTTTGGGGGGAAGTAACTAGAAAGAACATGCGGCTTTTGCATCTCTTACACCTCCTTGGCTACTGATTTTGGAAGCTGTATAGAATGTGCTGCAAGCCCTGGGGTTCTGGTTCTCCCTCAGCTCTGAATTTTAGACAGGAGCCACAAGTTGGCCCCTGCTCCTGTGCTTGGGAGTTTCACAGGACTCAGTTCTGCCTTGACTTTTCCTTGTGTAGCTTTCACTGAAGCTGGTAGTGCTGTGAAGCAGCGAAAAGCATAAAAGGTGCTCTCAACAAACTCACCACGGCATTCTCGGAAGGTGCACTTCTGTGGAGCACTGCTGGTATCCCTAGCTCAGGACAAAATTCAACTCAATCTCTCTCTGCTCTGTAGTGACCCAGGAGGACAGAAGCAATCACAGTAATTTACCAAAAAACAGCTGGGTCTTTATATACTTACCATGCTGCTGCATATTGTAGCCAAGGAAGGATGCTACAGCTTTGCCAAGGAGGAAGGGATGTGAATTCAGAGGGAGGAAGAAAGGACATACCTGATTGCAAGTGCCCATGTAGTTGAAAACATTGGCTCTAAGTAAGAAGTCTTCTCCCCGAATGATGGAATAGGGCAGTGTCATTTCAACAAAGAACATCTGGAAGGCTGTCAGAGAGGCAGGTACAGAGATGCCAAAGCCTGCCTCCTCTGCCACACAGAACATGCTGGCTTTCCATTCGGTGATGGTGTCAGGGACAGTGAATGTGAGGTTGGCCTTTCCAGTAGAACTGAAGAGAATGGGCAGAGAGCACATTGGAAAGAAAGTAAGGTTTATATGCTACAGCACTCAGTACAGACAGCAGATTATGAAAAAGCCAGCTCAGGCTGCAGGCTGAGACTTTCTCATGTCTGAGTGCCCCAAGCTCATTACCCAGGTCCTTCAAGGTGAGCCCTTGGTAAATCCCTCTGCCTGCCATTTAGCCCAAACAGCATAGGAGTTTAGGGGAAGAGACTAGAACGGGACCCAGAACTCAATTCCCAGTCCTGAATCTTCACTTCAGACACTCCTGCCACATAAGGGTGGGTGCAACCCATCAGGGGATTGTGGGGAACATGCACTGGGAACCTTAAATATTGTCACCAGGCAGGAGTGGTCAAAAGAACAAGTTCCTGGCACTTTGCAGGGCAGCAGTGGGCATGGGTTCAACAGCACTTTTGAAAGGAGGTGAGGAGAAAAGGAAAGGAAGACTCACCCCACTGGGACTAGATCCCAAATCCAGGTGTCAGGGAAGAACTTCCGGACTGTCTCAATTACTTTTGCTTCTCGAGCATTCACCCCTATTCAGGGAGAAGAGGGAGCTTGGTCAATCCCAGTGTATTCAGAAAAGGCATCATGGCAGGGTGGGCTCTGCCCATGTGTTCTGGATCAAACCGACACCCCAAAGTTTACTTCCAAAAATGTGAGATGAGAACTGTGGAAAGCAACTCTCTGCCTCTGCTTCCCTGCCCAGGAACTTTGCACTTACTCAGGATGGACAGGTTTCTGTGACCAATTCAGTTCAGTGAGACAAGGACAATGGCAGCCAGTGGCAGTAATGCTTTACAACATGGATACCTCTCCTACCAGGTACAGGATGGAGACCCACCAGTTTACATCATACTAGCCACTGAATGCAACTTCAGGTCAAGAGTAAGAAGTGCTTGCAGTCTTTTCAGACCCTGACCTTACCTGACAGTCCAGCCATGTGCACAGTGGAGAAGCCTGCGACACCAGGCCGGGAAAGGAATTCAGGTCTGTACCGCTCACTCTCACACACCACTGGCTGCCGAAGCCGAGAGTTGGTAAAAACCTTCATGCCCATTTCCTTCAAAGCCAAAACAAATACATCAGCAACCTCTGTTTCTTAGCACAGGCTTAAACAAGCTCTGCCCTTTTTTCCAGTAGACATTCAGATACTGCTAAACACTCCAAGTGGCCTATGCCCATCTGAAGGACAGCCTATGCCCCCCTGGCATAGGACCAACTTGTCTCTGCTCTGCATTTTGTAGGGTCTTTGGTGTTGTCTGTGAAGATTCCCTGCATGTTAGAAATGCAGCATGTGCCACAAAATTAGAACACATCCACTACAAACAGACAATGCTCAAGAAAAGGACGTTTTAGGGCTGAAAGTTTACTGTAGAGCAGTCAGGTATCCAGGTTGTGGCCGTATTGGTCTAGAGGCAAAAGGAATCAGAACTGGTGGTAGAGGTGATATCTTTTATTAGACCAACTAGAGTTTTGCAAAAAAAAAAAATTGCAATTAAAGATTATTTTTTTTTGCAAAACTCTAGTTGGTCTAATAAAAGATATCATCTCTACCACCAGTTCTGAGCCCTGTAGGGCAGTGGCACCTGCTGGCCAGTTGGGAAACTAATGTAAATCAGCTCAGAAAGGAGCCACTTTTCAGCAAATCCAAGTCCAGCTATCTTGCCTCTGTCCTTCAGATCAATGAAGGATTACTCCCTCCAGGGCATTTTCTGCTGCAACAGGGTATTCACTGTTTCCAGAGGGAGACTGTTACTGTGATTGGATGAGAGGCCAATTACATAACCGTAGGACACAAGGAGTCCTCCAGAAGGCAGAACTGTCTCTCCCCCACCACTTCCCTGACTATGGGCTTCATAGTCATAATAACAGAGTCATTTTCTCGTGCTTGAAGGATTAAGCATAGAGGGGCTAGTCAGATAAGGGTGTGCCTATATACCAAAAACCAGATTCTTCCTGCATTTCATCATTTCTGCGGAAGAAAACCAGTGAAGACATTGGAAACTGTTTCTTTACTCCCTTTCTTTCTGGTATTAACTTGGTGGCAGTCCAGGGTGGGCCAATTTCAGCACAATTACCTTGAAAAACATATAGACATCAGGGCCTAAGTTAGAGGTTACTGGTGTATAGTACAAGCCATTATGAAAGATGTTGTCTGTTGGAATACATGGGTCTTTGCGGTCATCTTCCAGGTTGAGATTCTTGAAGTAGTAGCCAAACAAATCTTGCAAGGGAAGCAGGCTGTACACCTGGGAGGATAAAACAAACCCAGAACCCTGTGTGTGTGGGAAGGAAGGGGTAAGCACCAGTTCACACACCAGGTAATGGCAGTTATACAGAATAATGGTCTGCCATTTTCAGACCTGAGGCTTACAAAGTTCCTTCAGAGATAATACATACAGGTCTCTTACCCTTCCCCCTTTTTTTGTAATTTTCCTTATTGGACTCTCTTCAGCTTGCCTAGGTTTTTCTGTCTATGAGGTACTCACAAAGTAGCAGAGGCCTCCAGGCTCTAGTAGCTCTTAGATTCATAGATTTATAGATGTTTGGTCTGAAGGGACCTCAACAGATCATCGAGTCCAACCCCCTGTCCTGGACAGGAAAGACTGCTGGGGTCAGATGCCCTCAGCCAGGTGCCTATCCAGCCTTCTCTTAAAGACCCCCAAGGTAAGGAAGAGCACCACCTCCCTTGGGAGCCCATTCCACATTCTGGCCACCCTTACCACCCTTATTGACTTGTTGGGGTAGTCACACATCTGAATTGTGATCATCTGCCGTATAGTCACTCAAGTGATTTTGTGTTAGGTCTTAGAGTGTGTTTACACATGTACCAGATGGCCCCAAATCTGCTCCAGCCATGTGCTCCTGCTAGCATTCTCCAAACCCAGAAATGCTGGTGAAGATGCTCTGGTGTGGCTAAGAGCAGCCACTGGGGCTGGGGCTAGATTTGGAGGGTGACAAGGGGAGAAGTCAGGTAAGGCAAGCATGGGAATGTCCCAGCCAGAACACACTGCTGCCATGGCTAGTCCAACTCAGCACACACCGTAAGACCTAGGCAATTTCTAAGAGTGGGAAGAACATCATTAGATGATACTGTGAAAAGATGGAGGCTGATTGTGGGGAATATCCAACTTCTGGCTAGAGCAAGTCTTGACTGGCTCTTACTTTTCACCCTTTTGCTGGAAATCTCTCTCCTACCTTGGTGTGACCTGCCTCCCCTTACTGATGGTTAGGCAACAAGGGTGACATGTTTGTGGAAGGCAGACAGGAGTCCAAAACAGTTGCCACACTGAAACCCCATTTGTGCTGGGATAAAAGACTTTTTCCCTGCACAAAAGGGAGAGTGTACAGATATGTAAGGGCTTTCTTGTGGAAGAAAAATGGCTTTTCCACAAGAGGTTAGATCAGTTACCTATCATGAAGATCTTCCTCCAGATCTAAGATGAATACCTGTATGCTGCTCGTGGGAGAGACATCCAGTATCTCACAGTCCTGTGCTCTCCCTTCATCTGCTTGGGAACACTGGCTCTCTGGCAGCCTGCCCAGGAGCAAGCTGTCAGGGAGCTCTGCATCCCGCCCCACCAATCAGCATTCTTCTGAGCCAGGAACCATCCCAGAGTGCTCTTCTCTTGTCCAGCCCCTGCCTAGTCCTCTGCATGTCTTCTGTTCCAATGGGAAGTGTGTGTGTGTGTGTGTGTGTGTGTGTGTGTGTGTGTGTGTGTGTGTGGTGGAGGGGAGGGGGGTGAAAACCGTGTGCTTTGACTGCAAGGTTGCCTGGGCCTAGGCAGATCCCCAGGGATTGGGAATCAAGCTGGGAAAGGCTGTCCCCAATCCTGGTTTCTGGCCTCTGGTTTTAAATACTGACTTTGGCATGCAGCTAAGTGCTAGAAGCATGAATTTCAAAGCACTGGGGGCTGAGAACTGGGGCTAGGAAGGCTTTCTCTGCCTCCAGTCATGCTTTACATGTCCTGTGTCCTGCCCAGTTTGGCACCACAAATGGAAGTTTAACAGCTGGGAACCAGAGTTATGAAAGCTGGGAGCCAAGAGCTCGGAGCTGGAGTTATGGAAGCTGTCCCCAGCCCCACGTTCCTGCACTTTGGGCTTTACATCACCCCATATGCAGCCCATCTGGGCTGTATATGAGATGATTTGAAAGCCAGGGAATGCCTATTGACAGCCTACCCCCTTCTCTGGTCGGGGAGAGGGCTGGCTGTCAAGTAGTGGGCTCCTCTAAGGGCAGGGGTAGCACAGGGAGCAGCTCACCTGCATAGCTCTCCAGACAGGGGACTGAAACTTATGACCACTCCAGCTCCCAGTCAAACTTTCTATTGGTAAGAATTTTTGAGAAATTTTTACTGATAGACATGAATGTCTGCGTCTGTCTGTGGCAAATCTGACATGTTTCCCAGCATGGCCACTGGATGAGCACAAGCAGATAGGGTGCATCAGGTTCTCCCTACTGACAGGTGGTAAGACCTTTGCCTCTCAGAAAGTGTCTTGGAATGGAAGAATCATCACCAGACACTGAGAGAGAGCAAATGGAGAGGGAGACAGTGGTGATGCACAGCATAGGGGAAATCAAGGAGAGATGGGAACCTATTGAAAGAAGGCAACTCTGGGACAGCATAAGGCAAGGGACTCAGGGGCTTACAGTCTCAGCAGACAACTGTTGCTCAGGCTTCAGGAGCAGGACACTCTGATCCACAGCCCGCAGTGCACAGTGGGAGTTGGCAGCAGCTTTAATAAGAAGGCTGACGTTGGAGGATGGGACCGCCTCTTCTTGAGAGAACTTCAGCTGGACCTGGGGTTGAGCAGAAAGGGTCAATTCCACACCTCTGGAGTGTCTTTTTTGTGCAAATGTGAGTTTTGGTGCAAGAGGAGTAGGCCTTTGACTTCTTACCATCATCTGGCAGGACAAAGGCCTCACCACAGAGCTGGTTCTCCCTGGATTCCCTTCTCACACCTGAACACAAAGGCCATACCTCCTACCTCTTCCTTCATTACCGACAGGCAACACTGGACTTTTCACCCGCCCCAGAAATATAACCCTTTTAATACAGGTGTCGTCAGGATGCAGAGGATTGGATGGGACAGGCCTTCCAGCCCTATATCACCATGTTCCAAGGTCCCCACTGGCCCTCAGAGCAGCTGGAAGGATTAAATAAATGTATCCATGACTTTTACAGGGCATCAGAAGAGAAAGGTTGGGGCAGAGGTCGGGGTTGGGAGCAGTAGTGTGGGTTAGTCATATTCCTTTTTAGATTCATTTTTGATAATAAGCACCTGCCATACAACACAGAGTTTACTCATCTGTGAGTTATGATGAACACCATGTTTCCGCTGCCATCAAACCACAAGCTCTATATTTTCTATTATCAGCTACACTCAGCCTTAAGGCCTCTGAGTAATGTCATTTGATAGGAACTTTCCTGTATTCAATAATGCCACAATTAAAGCTTTTTTTTTTTACTTTTTACTGGAAGACCTGTCAGACTAATTTTGTTGTCACTTATACGTGGATAAATAAAGTGCCCTTCCGATCATAATTAATGTAAGATAGCACCAAGTTTGGCACTAAGGCAAGCATACTAATATTTGTACAGCACCAAGCCCAATGGCGTTCTGGTACAGGACTGGGTCTTGTAGGTATCAGTCCCATCATGACCCGTGCTACAATACTGCATTGTATTTCTTTTCCTTCAAAACAAAAACATTTAAAAAATCTGCACAGCTGGGAAAGTTTAACATAGTTTGTGTTCTGATCTATTATTAGAACTATCACAAGCCCCTTCTAAACTTGAATGCTCACTAAAATCCCACCTGGCTTAAAGTTTAGGCAAGAGGTGAAGTTTTCTAAGGCCTCTAAGTTATTTAGGAACCTTGGAAGACTTTGGAGTAACTCTTGCTCTGTGTATTATATGAAACCCTCTCATAGCACTGATATTTGGTAAGCACTATGGACCAGATTCTATTCCACTTGCTGGGCATCATAGGTTCCAAAGCATGATCCTATTCTACCTTGCTCTCACATCCCTGAAAAAAGTTAATGCAAAACCTGGGTGGGTCTTCCTCTTGCTCACAGCTTTTGTGATTTAGGAATAGGGAGAAATCTGCATGTCTCCAAAGGGAGAGCCTACCCCTATAATGGGGATACATAAGTGCCCGGAGAAGGTAACAGAATCTCTCTTGTGCTTTACGTGGGTAACTCAGATTTGGTCACAAGCTGTACTTTGGTCATCCATGAAGTGAAAAATAATTCTTCCCTTAGTGTTCAGGCTAAGTATAAGGTATGTTATAAAAGTAGGTGCATTAACAGGTTTTTCAGGGACTCAGCCAAGGTGTAATAGGATCTGCCCTTGGTCTGTGTCAATGAGTAATTTTATTATTCAATGGCCAAACTGAAAAATACGAAAAAGAAGAAAGACCTGATTTGGATTAACACAAATTTGTTTGTGGGGCAAAAAAAAAAAAAAAAAAGGCAACAGCTAGTCTGGGTCTTCTAAAGCACTTTGGGTAACCCCCAGACAAAACATTTAACTTTGTTTTGGGGTCTATTTTGCCTTTTCTTTAAAAAAATCATTTCAAAATAAACAAATGAAATTTTTAATTTTAAAAAACTATGGAAAGAAACATGTAAGGGTTTTTTTCCTATTTTTTTTCTGTTATGGCCAAAACTATTAATACATTTGCAAAGTGTGGCATTTTTCAGCGAATGATTTGTCCTAAACAGTTTCACCTAGTTCTGTGAACTTCCAGAATTGGCCTATTGGACTTGGCCAACAAGGTGAGAAATGTTCCTGACACTAAAGAACAAAACATCACAGATAAACTAGGCATAGGAAAAGACTTCAGGACATGGATATGCAGCTCGGGAAAGCAAGAAGTCCTGGAAGAAACTGTGTTAATGGTGCCGAGAGGAAAAGCATTGATTATGGGGCTGGAATGGGAAGCATGGGGACAGTACAAAAAAAGCATAAAGATGAGAAGGAAAAATGGGAATTAGTGGAGCAGTAATAGGAGAAAACTGGAATAACAAGGAATAGGAGACAGAAATGTGTGGATATGGGTAGGGACAGCATAGATATCTCATAGCAAAAAAGTTATGTGGCTCTGGAAATGCCTCAAGTTCCCTTACCTTGTTTTTGAAACACTTCTCAATCTGGATTCTGGCACTGTCAGCCACTATCTCCCTGGCAGGATGCAATGTGTAAACCAGGAGCTGGAGGACTGGGGCTAGCTTCTCATTGATGGTAAGGGAAATGGAGAAAGTGCCTTTTAGAGCTGCTGGAGAAAAAGGTTAAAGCAATAACAGAGAGGCCCAGGAAGTGATCCACTAATGTCTGTACTAGTTGGGCGCATATGAGAGTTGGCCAGTGGATATTTCTAGAGTTGTTCCTTATGCCTCCACCCATGTGCCCCTGCTGCCTTCTTTAAGGATCTCCACACCCTGAGATGACACAGGCTATGTCCTTCCTCTGTGGAGAGGCTGCCCGGTTGAGCAGTGCCCACACTTAATTCAAGATTTCTCCAAGTGGTGATGCCATTGTACCTGCTTGTAAGTGAGAGGGAAGAGACACCCCGGGTATAGCTTCATTCACTGACCCCAAAGTGTTGCTCAGCTACATAATTCTCAATATTTCTGCCTTAAAAAGAAGAAAACAAGCCAACAGTGCTCACCGTCACCGACGTTGACTTCCTTTTTGCCGTGAAGGATAATTTTGCCTCTTGCCATACCCTAGTTATAGAAAGAAATCACGAGATAGGAACCATTAGCAGGGAAGGAAGAATGGCAACCGGAAAGACACCATGAGTACTGCTTTAAATGTATGACTCAAAATGGAGTCAGGTCTAGCATACTGAAGTGTTGGGCATCCTTCCCCTGTACAGACCTAATACTGTTAAACCATCTCAGCCCCCTCCCTGCTTTGGCAGTCCTGTTCACCCAGATGTACACTGCTGCAAATCAATAATGAGTCTTGCCAACAAGGCATCCTGATGGAATGAGCCCTTTAGGAATTGCTGTTTGGCATTCTGCAATACAAATCCCCACTAGAGCTCTCTCAGAGAAGCCTGGCAGCCTCTCACAGAAGCTTACCAAGTAGAAGAAGTTCACACTAGTGGCACCCCTGTACTGCTTTTTGTTCAGGATGTAATGCACTGTGATCAACTTCTTTAGGCCACAGTTCAGCTCCTTCCACACTGGCTCAATCCTCACAAAGCTGTTAGTCCAGGAATAGAACCGCTGGATGCTGAAAAAGGCCTCAGTATAGAAAGGCACCAGCCAGCCTTCCATGTGGCAGACATCACTGGTTTTATATACAGCCTGACAAAAACAGGAAGAAAGAACAAACTGCTATGTTACTAGTGAGGCAGTAGAAATGACACATGTTCATTTACAAATCATTTATAAAGCACTGCATCCATAGCCTGCTAAGAGGCTGTGGTGAGCAACAGCAGACTGTGGCTACTAACAAGAAAGGGAGTTGGAAAAAAACACAGAAATGCTAAAATATCAGAATTAGAGAACAATTGTGAAAATCATTTTTTTTTTGTCAAACAGGGAAACAAGTTAAAAACGTGTTCCTAAGAATTCTCTTAACCCTTCCTACCTGCCATGCTCTTTCTTTTCAGTCACCTAATATTTGGGCTATTGGACAGTGCCCAGTATCTGCTTTGCATTTCAAGTAGTTGTCACTACTTTATATGGCTCCCCCCCCCCCCCCCCCCCCTCCATTTCTGGAGCATTAATTAAGTCAGAGAAAGTGAGATCTCATTACCAGAACACAATCCCCATCCCAGTTTTTGTGACTTTGGGTCTTATACCATGGGTTTAGACCAGCACAGTGGCCCTCAAAGAAATAAAAATCTTCCTTTCAGTGCTCACTTTCAGGCTGAACTCAGGATTGAACATTTCAGAAGTGTCAATTTTAAACTGAACAGTGCCATTGTCATCTGTGGTATAATTGCAAATGTTCTTTTCACTGAGGAACAGCTGGACAACTTCATTCTTGATGGGAGAGTCGTCTTTGTCCACCACCTTGATCTAAAGGGAAAG
>NW_005842582.1:58463-69610 GCF_000455745.1 Alligator sinensis
CCATGTCAAAGAGGTTTTCTTGCTGCAACACCATTGAGTGCAGAGATGCATGTTTTCTATGTGCTTGTATTCTATCCAGGAGACTGTCTCCCCACTCTACCATCTTATAATCTTAGGCCATGTGTAGATGAAATGAGAGGTATGTGTGCAGGACACTTTAAAGCAGGCTAAATGCTTTTGCACTGCTTTAACAGTGTAGGTGTTTGTGTGCCTCAGCGGCGTATTGCTCATTAATTTCACCTGTGGTGGGAAATTCTGCGGCATAATGTGCCTTAAATGACTTGGGGTGCGGCAAACTAAAACTCCTTCTCAGAACAGGCAAAGCCTCAGAAAAAGCAGGGAAGTCTTAGTAATGGAAGCTTGCCACTCAGTACAATAGCCAGAGAGGTGAGTTATAGCCAAAGGCTAAATGATTTTTTAAATAAAAAAATCCCCTTTTCCCAAAATGATGCAGCTTAAATGTAACAAATGCTTTAGCAGAAGGCCTTGGTGAAAGGCCTGTGGTTCTGTTGCTGGACCAGATGGTCAACTCAATTGCTATCACCCTGGATACAGTAGTGATATAGTACAACTCTCTGCTGTCCTACCTGTCCAAAGTAAGGGAGCCCTCTTTTGTAGTAGCGATCCATGTTCTCAAACCGCACACTGCCCAGCACCTGGGTTATGGGAACGTAGGCAGAGTCTGAGATTTGCACACCTGTGAGACAGACCCGAGGTGAAGATGAGGCATAATTAGTCTTGAATTTAACTTGCCTTGAATCCAGTCAAATTACCCAGCCAAGTATTTCCCTTGGAGATGAACCTATGTATATTAAATGGATCTTTTCTAGCAAATGAACCTTGGGCTGGGCAGCCAGAAATTCAACTCATGGAGCACCAAACTGCAGAATGCTCTTGCAAAATCCTCTTCCCCAGCCATGCCCCATCCTCCTTCCTGAGTGGCTGGGAAGCTTTACCTGTTCCTTTCTCTGTGACAGTTGCTTTCACATCCAGGCTCATCCAGTATCCAGAACGACTGAGCTCAAAGATCTTGGAGCTGAAGACCTGAGAGAGGCAGCCATCCTTGTTCAGCTGAAGAGCAAGGAAACAGAGTTGGAATTAAGGGGGAGAGGGGGGCGGAGGAAAAAAAAAGAAAAAACAGTTCTTATTGTGGTTAGGAGAATGTAATGAATTTGCCAAACAATAGCATGATGGCTTTGTCTGGTGACCAGATATGACATCAGTGTTCCTGTGTAATAACCCACAGTATACAACATACATATGGCTTAGCTACTAGGTCTCTTCTTCTAGATAAAGGTCCTTCCTTACACCTTGGGCTCACATCTACTGTTGACTCCCTGGGGTAGTGCCTCATGCCTGGAAGTTTGTGACTTAGAAAGCCTGGCACACAGGCTTTGCATCAAGCTCTGGTCTGTCTTAACCCTGGAGGGCAGCAATGGAGGGTGTGGGAAGAATACTGCCTTTGGGTGGGATTCAGAAAGCAGTTATTTTAGCTGCTTCTGAGGGGGAAGTATCTCATGGCCCTGTGCAAGGAGTTGAAGATAACTCAGGGCATATCTACATGGTGACAGCACTGTGCCACCTTGGGGACTACCACCCCCTACCCACCCTGCTTCCACTGGTATACCCCAAACCCAGAGAGGCTGCTTGGGGGTTGTCCTTCTGAATCTGCTCGCAAGATCTAGGGCCCACACTGCTGCCGCAATGTAGGCATGACTCTGATCTCCTAGCCAGCATCCCCTCTCCCTATAAAACAGGTTATAATACCCTGGGTTGCATGAGAATTACAGATGAATGTATAATGATTGAACATTCAATACACCTTCCCTCTTCTTCCCTAATATTAATACAATGTAGGATAATATTTGACCCACAGTACTTCTGTCTAGACTGTGGCTACTCATTATGATGACTGGAAGCCTACACACACAAGGACACTTCAGATTAGATAAATATTCAACCAGTAGATATGTAGACCAACTCCCCTACAATCCTAAATAATACAGGGAAGAAAGTTGTATTAGGCCCATGCATTCTATATCAGGAATATTCTTGGCACCTGAAAGAATCCAACACTATCACAAATCACTTCAAAAAAAGTTGTGGATCAAAACTGGTTAAAGTACCATTAGTGTTCATTTGTCAAGACAGGGTAGAGAAGGCTAGCAATTGCAGCAGTAGCCATATGCAGGCTTATTATTAAGACTGGGTATTTGACTGGACAAATAAAGTTCAGCCAACTGACCGGTCAGATATCAGTCAAAAATTGTGAAAAATTGCCAATAGGTCCAAATAATACACAGAAAAAGCACAAATTTTTCATTAAGAAATGTGTAAAAAACAATTAAAAAAATCGTATTTCTGCCAAGAAAACTATAAGAAAATGTAGGGTTTTTTTGTAAACTTGCTATAAGCTTTGACCAGTTAAAAACATTCTGTCAATTAGCTAGTCAATTGGCAATATTTGACTGGTTAATTGCCTGGCTTGCCAACCCTAATTATTATTAATGTTATTAACATATAATGATACTACTACTACTATTAATGTACCTGTCTTTCTTATGGTATTTCCATCAGCAAAAAACACTTAAAAGGAGGTCAGTGTCATTTTCCCATGTTACAACTGAGGAAACTGAGGTACAAAGAAGCAAAGTGACTTGCATAAAATTGCAGCACAACCAACGGCAGAACTTAAAATTGAACCCAATTTTCTTGAGTGCCAGGTCACCACTCTGTTCATTAGAAAAAAAGTAAATGGGGGAGTGGAAGGAAGAAAGAAGAAATCATAGTGAAAAGGAAGAGAGACTTGAAGGTAGGAGTGTGCCAGTCTCTTTTGTATCACCACTGTTTATCATACTTGTTTGGTTACAGCCTGACAGATTGGGTCCTTCTTGCATGCCCCGTACAAATTGAAATTCCGGCATACACTGAGCTGGATGGTTCCCTCAACAGGCTGGCCATAGGTGTACCTAGCAGACGAGGAAACACAGCAATAGAATATTACTATGAGAGTAGTAAAGCATTCAAACAGGCTACACAGAGGAACTATGGAAACTCCATCCTTGGAAGTTTTCAGCAGCTGGTTAGATAAACACTTGGCTGGGATGGTTTTAGTCAGGGATGAATCTGCCGTGAGCAGAGGGCTGGACTACATGACCTTGTGAAGTCCCTTCCAGCCTTGCTTTCCTATGATTTTCTGATCCCAATACAAACTCAAGAGGCCACTCTTAGATAATGTATCAGGCATACAGCTAAGAAGTGCATGGGGCCAGGAAAGCCAGAGACTGGAGTAATTTCATAGGCTTTCTCTCCTGAATCCTAAAGAAAGGTCAGTTACTTGCAAATTGCAACTGTGAGGATTTTCATGCCAGCATGTGCAACTCCTGCTGCATGCCTGCAAATGTGGCAGCTGAGTTTATTTCCTGAGGCCTTGATTGCCCAAACCTCCTAATAAAATATCCTGTTATCTCCTCAGCCAGGACAGTCTGTTTCCCAGAAGGGGCCTGAAAACATCAGTTTCTTGTTGTTTTGCACCCCTCTCTGCACACAGGTGCCTTCCTTTCCCCTTTGCTCTCTTTCCTTTCTCCTTCTCTGCCTGTTCTTTTTTCATCTATTTTCCTCCTTCCAAATGTATTGATTGAACACTTTCTTTGCCTCACCCATTCTCTCTCATAGTGCCAACCGTTCTCCTTTCTCTGCAGCTCCATAGTAGCAGTAGTCCATTCACATTTCCCCACATACCAGAGGTTGTGCTAGAGGCAGTAGGACTATTGTAGGCTGCAGCCATGTTCATGGAAGCTACTTCCATCCCATCATGGACTATTAAGAGTGGGGAGGACAAGCAAGTGGTTATCAAAGAGCACATGGATCTAGGTCCATAATCTTCCCCTGTTTGCACTGATCCTGTCCTTTGACCCCCTAAATGCTGGTTTAAAGATACTTGCTTCTCTCTTCATCAGTTCATTAACTCCTCAGTCTATTCTAAACCTCCTACACTTCTCATCTCTTTTCCTGGAGATACTGGACATGTATACTAGAGCTGTGCAAAATTTCAGCAGCCATTTCATTTTGGAGGGGTTTTCGCCCATTTTGGTGCCTGAAACACTGAATCTGAAACTAAATGGAAGGCTCCGAAACTAAACAAAACCATCCAAAATGTTTTGGGAGATGTTTTGGATGTTTCAGAGTCGGGCTTGCACGAAACAGAAACTACGAAGAAGGAAGGGGAAGAGGAGTGGGAGGACTGCTCTCATATCTCATATACAGATGGATCACAAGCAGGTCCAGCGAGGTGATCCTTCCCATCTATGCAGTGCTAGTCAGGCCGCAGTTGGAATACTGCATCCGGTTCTGGGCACCGCACTTCAAGAGGGATGTGGCTAACCTTGAAAGGGTCCAGAGGAGGGCCTCTAGCATGATCAGGGGGCAGCAGGCCAGGCCCTGTGAAGATAGACTAAAGGGCCTGAATCTATTCAGCCTCCACAAGAGGACACTGAGAGGGGATCTGGTGGCCATCAATAAACTCACTGGAGGGGAACAGCAGAAAATAGGTGAGGCTCTGTTCCCCAAGGCACCACCTGGGATAACAAGGAATAACAGCCACAAATTGATTGAGAGCAGGTTCAGGCTGGATATCAGGAGGCATTACTTTATGGTTAGGGCTGCCATGCTCTGGAATGGGCTCCCAAGGGAGATGGTGCTCTCCCCTAACTTGGGGGTCTTCAAGAGGAGGTTGGACAGATATCTGGCTGGGGTATTATGATCCCAGCACTCATTCCTGCCCAGGGCAGGGGGGTGGACTTGATGATCTGTTCAGGTCCCCTCCGACCCTAGAAACTATGGAACTATTGACTGTGTAGCTGGCCAGTGTCTGCGATCTGTCCCTAGGTCCCTTCCAATTCCAGTGCTCTGGGGGAGGGATGGCAGCCTGCTGTCATATCATGCGCAGATCCAAGGGCCCAAGCCCCCCGGGAGGAATCTGGCACAGCCCAACAGCCCTCCCAGGGGGTGCGGGCCCCCAGATCTGCGTGTGGGATGACAGCAGGTTGTCGCTGCCAGCTGGGGACAGCACCAGCACCCGAGTCTGCTCAGTGCACTCCGCACCAAGCACAGCCGGGGGAGTCATGGGAGAAGCCGCCATTGCTGCCCTGCCCAGCCCCAACCCCTGCCTAGCCCAGCCATCCAGGTCTTAAAAAAAAAAAAAAAAAGCCCCACACTCACCGGGTGTAGCAGGGGCTGTGGGGCCATGTGGCAGAGCCTCCTGCACAGGCCCCGCTCCCCAATCTCCACCCCTGTGCTGAGCCCCATCCCTGATGGCACCTCCCCACTCAGCCTGACCATGCTGGCATTTAAAAAAAGAAAAAAAAAGAGAAGCCCCACACTCACCAGATTCAGTAGTGGCAATCAGGGCCTCTGAGGGCTCATGGCAGAGCCCCCATGCAGTGCGGGGCAGTGGGGATCACCCCCCTACCTGGCACCCACATGGAAGATGCCCCATGGTGTGGGTGCAGTGTGGCTCAGCAGGGTGCTGTGTGCTGTCTGGGAGCTGGGGCCGCTGGGACTGAGTGCTGCCCGGCTCCAGCCCACTACTGGACCACCCCAAATCCCAGACAGTGCACAGCGCTCTGCTGAGCCGCGCTGTACCTGCGCCATGGGGCAGCTGCCGCACAGGTGCCAGGTGGGGAGGGGAGATCCCCGCTGCCCCCTACTGCCCTGTGCTGCATGGGGGGGGTGCTCTACCACAAGCCTTCAGAGGCCCTGATCACCACTGCTGGAGCCGGTGAGTATGGGGCTTTTTTTTTTTAAGTGCCAGGATGCTAGGGCTGGGCGGGGGATGATGGTGGGCAGGGAAGCCATGGGGGCTTCTCCTGTGGCTTTTCCCACCCAGGGAGAGGCAGGCACAGCCAGACAAGCTGTGGGAGAATCTGCAGCTGCCCAGCTGTCCTTGCCTCTCCCCGGCTGATCCGAATCTTCAAAACAGCATTGAAACTCCAAAACAGATTTGGCCGAATTGAAATGGAGCAGTGATCTAAAACATCAAAATGAAATGTCCTCTGAAATGGCCAAATCCGAAATTGAAATGAGACACAGCCGTTTCACACAGCTCTAACGTATACATGTGCAATGTTACTGTAGCATTTTGCTGTGGTGACATAGCGTCACATGTTGATATGCCTAAAGGAAAAGTAACCATGGAGTTGTCCAGACCTGAGGACCTTCCACGCTGGAGTGCATGGACATTTATTACATATATTTTGTAATGGAGGAGGTAGGAAGATCACAACTGTGGGGCAAGAGGGGAAGTTGGCCTGGTGCTAGAACTACTCCCTGGGCAGTAAGGTTCAGGGGGTGGAAAGTTTGTCCACAAAGAACAGAAGGGGAGGGGAGAGGACACTGCATCCTGGGATGCTGCAGAACTGCAACAGATGGGCAGCTAATCTGTGGGCAGTGGCCACACATTAGTTTTAGGTGTTAATGAACTGCAAAACTAGTTTCAGATGTTAATATGTGGACAATCCAGGGGTTAAGAGCTTCAGGAGCTGCCTAAAATTAATGTGTAACAAGGCTCTAACTTAGATCAGTTTCACCAGACCTGAATTAACTGAACTTCTATACAGTTCCCACTGCAGCCCTGAGGCTCAGAAAGCCCAGCGGTTGGCTCCAGCCCCTGGGCTGTGCTTTTCTTATGACCTCCTACCACTGGCACTGGGGCATTTTTAGCTCCCCAGCCACTTGCCTCACCCACAGACAGACAACCCCTGCCCACCCTGCCAAGTCTGCTAAACTTTCTGATCCTGCAAGCCGCTCCCAGTGCTGGTTTTACCAGCATTTACTGCTGCCAGAATTCAAGGAAGTTGGGGTGGGGGGGAGGGAAGGGGTGAAATAAAGGTTGGTTGCCTGGTGGGGGCTTTTTCATCTAAAAATAGCCTCTTGTCCGGGGGGATGAGAGATCTCCCTCATCCCACCAAGCCCCTGCATGGAGACGCCAGCCCCCACCAATCCACCCCCCCACCCTGACCTACTTCCACCAAGTTCCTTGGGGTGGTGAATACCAGTAAAACAGGCCCTGGGAGCATTTTGTAGGATTGGGGGCAGTTTGGTAGTATCAGGCAGGTCCAGGTGGAGTGGGGTCCTAGCAGGGTTTGGGGGGATTGGAGAGCCTCTCTGTTCCCACTCCCCCACCTGATCCCCCAACTCTCCTCCCCCATGTACTCTGCTAGCCCCTCAATCATGCCAAAACCTTCTGGATCCCACCCTCTCCTCGATCCCTCCAACTCACCCACAGACCCCACTTGCCTCCACAATCCCTGAAATTCCCCAGTGGATCCCACTAGCCTTCCCCCCGACTATCCCTCCAAGGCTCCCTGCGAGCCTTCCATCCTGACTTATCTTAGATCTGGTGGCCATTTTTAACTTGATCTAACTTTCCCCTAACCTCCCTCAATGTCTGTACATACCCACTGAAGTCAACAGCCATGCTCCCAGCCCCAAATCCATTCCACTTATTATGCTCCTAATGGTGGTCCTATTCCACCCTGTTTTAGCCCCTGAAAAATCCATCAGTGTATCTATTTCTGTAACAGGCCATCATCTCAGTCATAAGAAGCAACAGAGAAGACAAACACCCACCCACCCACGTGTTTTGTTACCTGTTTTTCAGGGACTTGAGCAGGGTGGAATAGGATCACATTTAGGTGCCAACATCCACTTAGACACCTAAGAGACAGAGAAGGATCTGTTCCCCCTATCCCCCAGTGACTAGTGGTGCTATAATTTACCTCCTTGTGAGAGTATAACTCAGTCCCTTCACAAGGGACTGAGGGCAGCCGGGCTCACTCAGAGCACAGAGGCTCAGCCAAGGGACTCACAGCCCCAGGATTTCAGAGCCCCAGCTGGCTGTGAGACTCTGAGCTGAAAATTCTCCTATGGCTCCTATGTGGTAAGGGTATGGCAGTGGTACAGGCCATTAAGTAATGTTATGGGAAAATATTAGATAGATAACAAATAACTCCTTCAAGATAGATCAAATGAAAAGGAGCACCAAAAATTAGAAACCTCTACTGCACATTACTTGTGCACAAGCTCTCCTTCTCCTCCCCTATTTTACCCTCTTCTTCCCCTTCATAGCCAGTCTACTTTCCTTTCTCTCTGAGGGATTCTTGTCCAGCCAACATCTCCTGATTACTTTATATCTAATACTTACATGCCACAAACCTTCACTGTGAAATCTGGATTAATGACCGAGATGGTTTTTGGTGCATTGATTTTAAGTTCAAACTTCGGTAAGACTGGGATGGGAAGAGAAAAAACAAAAATAAAGGTAACGATATGCAAAGACATTAGATACCTGTGTATCTGAAGCCATACAAGTGAGAGCAACTATTGTTTAGTTACTATGAACATGCAGCAGGCTGGAACTAGAGTACTCTGAACTAGGGTGTGGAAAGGGACCAGGGAAATAGCTTGACATATGGGAATCCTAATGATTAAAATTTCCCTTAGCTGTCTCAGCAAACTTGTAGAGAAATGGGTTTAATTCATTCTGAGATGCTATTCAAGGAAGGAAAAACCCTACAATGGGAATGGTATTGACACTCCTCACAGCGCCAAGGCCTGGACAAACTAGTGGGTGCTGCTGAAAGAATTGGCTTATTAGTGGTGCCAATCTCTGACCTTTTGAATTGACCTGTGTATAGGAAGCTTTTCAGAGCCCATACCTCAAGTTGTATTTTCCCTTGTCCCTTTTTACCATGTTTCTTCTCCCTCATTCCAAATGTCACATTGACTAAAGGTCTGGATTTTGATTTGGAAGTGACAGTACAAAACAGACCCCAGCAACAGAGCCCATCTCCTACCTTCAGGAGGGGGCGGAAGACAAGGGTGCATCTACACAGCAGTGACTCTGGTATAGATCTGAGCTATCTGAGTTAGCTTTAAAATAGGTAACTCAGGTACCAGCAACAGGTTATCTGTGGACACAAGGAACTTACCAGAGGCTAATTTACCTTGCTTCTGCAGTGTGGTTTGCAGGCCATTTTGAGCTATGCATTGCTGTGGCTACATGATTTCTGGCACTTTGCACTAGCTAGCTGGGTATCTTGAGTGAATAGCACATCTAGACCTTGGGCATGAGATGAGCTTGCACATGAGTTTAGGTTTCTCTTCTCTTTTGGGGATAAGGTAGAGGCTTAGTCCACTCCTGTGGGGCAAGGAAATCCAAATACATAGCTGACACTGGATAGCATCCCTGGCCCCTCTCCCTATACTGGCTGGGATACTTGAGGAGTCTGTGCATCTGACAAGTGGGGTCTGTCTCCAGCCACATCTTGCAAGAATGCACCAGGCCCTTACCATACTCCTTCACAGTGAATGTGTGTTGGATTTTATCTCCTGATCTCTTCTCCACAGTGATCTGGTAGTCCCCCAGGATCGGCTCCTTGATGAGCTGGAACATGAGCTGGACAATAGCTGTCTGAGATGTCACATCCAACCACTGGAAGATCCGATTTCCCTGTGGGTCCTGAGGACGGAGGGGACAGGGATACAAACACTGTCATGGTGGATTTCTTTTGTTAGAGGGCTGGGACTAGGAAGCCGATGTTTCTCAGAGTGGGCCCCACTTTGTGAGCAGATGCTGGGCTCTATATTTTGCCACTTAGCTAAGGCAACTAGAATCAAAGGAGCCAAGGAGAGGAGTTGTTTTCATTTCTAGATTTCACACAAATGGAAGTACTCATATTTGAAGCTTCTAGCCCCTCCCTCTCCTGATCTTGTGGTACTTTACATTTCACCTCTCTCCTATCTCTACCGTGGTGGGTGCTATAGGAAGGTGCAACCACTCATGACAGGCAGGTAAACCCTGAATTATTCTGCCTTGCTCTTTACTGCACAGTCTTCTCATTTCTCATTCTTACATAGAAAAGGGATGTTAAGGGGAAAAGATCTCCCCCCTCAACTTCATCCCTCCCTTCCAAACTACCTTCCTCCTCTTTCTGAGAGTCCCTGTCTACGGTCTTAGTTTTCTCCAGCTGTGAAGAGAGGGGAGGAGGCCGTGTGGGTGAGGGGCAGTCCGCAGCTCCCCCACCCCAATCACAGATTACAGTCTGGCCTGCTTAAATTGAGAAACTTTTTGGACATTTCCTGGCACTCTGCAGATCATTAGTCAGGAACAATGCACTGTTGAAATTTCACTGTACGCACAAAGCAATGGCTACACTCTACTGGACAAAGTGAAATCCTGCAGGCGTGCTACTTGGAGGAGGAGTGGGGCTTTTTTGCTGTTTACAAAAAAACCCACAACATGTCATATAACTGCAAGGAGCAAAGAACTGCAATGTACAAAAGCCTCTAACAATTGCATCAATTATCTAGAACTGTTCACTTCATTGCTGAATAACAAGAAAGATTTCTACACCTCCCTGCTTGCCATCTGACACCACCAGGGAAGGAATCCACTCCAGCCTGATCTGAACAAAAAAAGAGCAACTCACAAAGACACTCTCAGGGACCCAGAGGGACAGAGTTTAATCTTCAGCTTCCTCGGTGCAAAAATGAAGTTTATTTCCTACCTATGGGGACTTTTACCATCTTTAATTTTCCTTGAGCCCGACGAAGGACATGTAAGCCTGAAACCTTGCAGAATTTTTTTTTTTTTTTGTGATTTCTTAATTGGTCTAATAAAAGGTATTGTCTCTGAATCAAGAGTTCTAGATTTTTGCATTTCTAGAATTGTTCACAGATTTGAAGCTGGGCAATGTTATGCAAAATGTAAACTAAAGCAAGTCAAATAATTTACGGGAAGGAGGGGAAATAATTATACGCATATGGACAGGATAACTTTAATTGCATTTACATGCTGGTAAAGCTGGGATAGTTCCACTGAATTCCATGAGTTATTTTATATTTCTCCCAGTAAAACTGAAGGCAAATTTGGTCAGGTAAGTATATGTACACACAGACTCACACGCAGGCACATGCATACATACAAAATTTGGCTAGCTAAGCGTGCAGACATGCGAATACTTATTCTCTCCCTTTCCTCCCCCCATATACACTTTTTCTGGATTTTACCTTTATACATAAACAGTTTTAAAGACAGTGTCTTACCTGAATGGTGATCAAAGGATACTGAAAAAGAGACAGTAGGG
>NW_005842582.1:69620-80481 GCF_000455745.1 Alligator sinensis
AAAGAGATGTTAAATATTTATGGAAACAGTAATAGCTTCTTCAGTATTACAGACAGAATTATAGAAATTGTTTAAAATTTTACCTCTTAGAATGATAAATATTGAAGATGTTAGCAGTCCAAGTAACTATTCAGGTAAGATTCTGATGGCTTATTAATAATTTTACTTGAGTAAGGACCACACGACTTGGGCCCAAATGTTAAAGAAATGAAAATGAAGGATGTACCAGGACAGATTGTTATCTTACCTGATTTGATTCAAACCTGGAGTAACTAGGTCCTTCATGGGTGCATCTAAAAGAGTTTACTGTAGAGCTGACTAATTAGCTCTGCAGTAAAGTCTCAATGTCTACATGTGCGGGTCTATGAGGCGACAGAGGAAACTAATTAATTCTGCTGCAGGTTAGTATTTGTAAACACAAGTACTATCCTATGTTGGAGTTCTTTGGTGCACAGCTATGCACATATAGATGTTGACGAGGCTGACTGGGGCATGAGGGTGCTTCAGTGCAGGGGCTGCCTGCTGGCTAGACATTGCAACACATTGAGCTGGGTCGGAGCAGCTTCAGGCTGGGAGGCTGATCCCTTGGGACCCCTGCCAGCTGGGGCTGCTCCAACCCAGCTCAACATACTGTGGTCTCAGGTGCACATTCAAACATGGTGTCCAGGAGCAATAAAATCCAATGCGATATGAGCCAGAGATTATTACTCTGTGCAAATAGCACATATAGATTCTTATTTATCTGCACCCTGTCTTCTTTATCTGCACTCTTGGTTTATCCAGTACTATCCAGCTGAGCAAAGTCTGCTTTTCTAGTGTACAAAGTGGGTGAGAATAAGGTATAGGAAACATATTCTCTCCAGAGAGGAAGCCAGTCAGAATCTCTCTATGTACTGCCATAGCTACCTCATCCTCAATGGGAGAGGGTCTGTTGTTTGGAAGGGGCAACAGTGAACACGTCTACATGAGATGCTTATTGTGCAGTAGCCTAATAATACTGTGCAGTAGTATGCCAGTAAAAAAATGTGCTAATAAGCTACTGCACAGTGCTATTAGACTACTGCACAGTAACCCGCACAAAAAAAAATGTGTGCTGGCGCTACTGCAGTAACTTTAGCTATGGCGCATTTAGTTAGTAGTTCATTACACAAGTACTAAATTAAATTCACAGTAACTATTTGTGCACTAATGAATATGTAGATGTGCCCAGTGTGTACTTTTTCTACCACCTTAGTGGCTAGAGAGACTGCAGCTATGACTAGGACTTGCTAGGTAGGAACAGCAGGAGATGAAGTGAATTTAATGGACAAAGCAGCAAACAGGTGCAACCATGCACACTCTTGTACTGCAACTTCACAACGGTGGTGTTGTATGGGTTGAACTAAGTTTCTAGTTCACACCTTCTGCATAATTAAACTCCAATTCTGGCCCAGGCAAGTCCTTATTCAACGTTCTGGGGAAGGGCTGGAGAGGTGTCTCTCAGCTGTTTAAAATCCACCTGGAATTCCTTGAAAGTTCTGGTTTCTGGTCACACTCACCATTTCCTGAACAGGTCTGAAGCTGGTGTTCAGAGCAACAACACGGAACATCACTGAAATGACAGGAAACCAAATGATTAACATTAGCTGTGGTATGTCTACTGAGCTAGCAGTCCCAGTTTCACTGCAACCACCAGTTCAGGTGGTTCCTGTAGCTCTCCTTGCTTGAGAAAGGGACTGGGAAGTAGCAAATGAGATATGTGTCCTCAGTAAAGAGGGTCCTCTGGGCTAATGTTTTTCTATGCTAGGTGTTTTCAACCTTTTTTAATAAGTGTACTCCCGGCGGCTGGATGCGGAATGAGGGGGGTGGGTTTGGAGGGGGGAGGGGTGGCGCATGGCTGGACATGGAGCGGCAGCAGCACAGAGTTGTGGGTGATGGCAGCACCTGCTGTGTGCAAACTCCCTCTTGCGTCCGGCCAGTCAGGCGTTGCCTGTGTGGCCCAGAGAGGGGTGTCACTGTCCTCACCCCCCGCCCCCCCAGTCCTGCTCCTAGGATGCGGTGGTGCAGGGTGGTGGGTGGCGGCGCTTCATCCCTGCCTGCCTACACGTACCCCCTAGGGCCTTCCCAAGTACCCCCAGGGGTACATGTACCCCAGTTTTCAACCCCTGCTCTATATCATCTCTGGCAAATATATTAGATTAGTCTGTTTCTCCCTCAGTGACTATAAACTACCTAAATTTGCTCAAACAATTGTATTGCCCTGCTTTATGCAGTTTCCCTGAAGCACCTGATGATTTTAATGTGATATTTGATTTTTTATTATTCTTATGATCCCAGCTCCTTGGACATGGTTAATAATCATGTGAGAACCTGACACAATACACAGACGCAAGGTCTGAAAAGTTTCCAGCTCTTACAGTTGCAAGGAAAAGTTTGAGAATGTAAAGACAGGCAGGCTCAGAAACTAGAACGCAAATAAAAAGAGCTCTTTTTTTAATCCAATCTTTTATTCTACAAACTAGTCTCATGATTTTGGGTCCCGACTCAGGATTCCTGTGCTGCTGGTGTAGGCAGTGCTGCACTTGATTGCAGCTAGTACCACAGGCATGTTACTGAGGGTAAAGGGAGCACCACCCTCATGCATGTGCCCCATGGCTGGACCTCCTGAGTTGGCCAGCTTGGTCAGCAACCTTCCATTTTCAGCAGCTCCCAACAGGGAGCATCCATCAACACTCTGGGCTCCACCTTTTGCTTGAGGCCGCCAGGATTTTAACACCCTACTCTAAAGATGCAGCCCCACCTTGCCTGTACAAGAGGCAGAGGCAGTCGCATGGGACAGCCCCAGCGTGTGAAGTGAACTCCCAGAACAACCATCACAAACTCTCCACCTGCCCTCTTTGATATGAACACATGGGCATCTTTACATGTGCCCTGGGGTGGGATGCGGGGGGTGGTGTTTTAATTAGAGTGGCTCTCAGAAGCCACTCTAATTAAAATGCCTGCAGTGTCTCATGTATTCAGCATCCCGTGCATCAAAATGAAGGTGGGTGCACTTTAACTGAAGCTTGTTTGACAAACTTTAATTAAAGCACCCCCACCACCATTTTGAAATTGGGGGTGCTGAATACACATGACACTGAGGCTGCTAGAGCATTCTAATTAGACTGCTCCAGCAGACTCGATTAATCAAGTCTAACTAGAACTCGCTGGAGCAGGCATCAGGCACATGCATAGGTGCCCATAAAAGCATGTGGATCAAGCAAAAAAACAAAACAAACAAGCCTAATACAGGAAGCCCTATGTTGCTCACATCATTTTCCCCCTGGGGAGAGGATGAAGCTCACATGACAGATATTAGTTATACTTTCAGAATAGAACCCAGCCCTGGCACAGGACAGGTTAGGCAGTGCTCTAACCTTCCCATCCTTGCCACAGGGTCCTGCCAGCATTAAGGAAGCAGCTATGAAAGTTGCCCTTCTTCACACCTGGGTAGCCTGAGACATGGGCTATGAATGTGAAAAGAGAGCAAGTAAAGGAGGGAGAGTCATGGGCCACCTTCCATATGTTGTCTGTATCTGGGGATGGCTTTCCCAGCTTCACAGCAACCCTCACCCTGATGTTACTAGACAGCACTAAGCAGACCAACCAAACCAAGCTCAGGGTGCTAGCTGTCCCGGCATGCACTTTGCAGACCCTTTCTTTCTCTTGCCCTAGGTCAAAAAATCGGTTCTCAAAGGAGATGACATTAAGTGAAGCAGAGCACATGCCCACCTGTTTGTCCTGGTTTGTAGATGGGCTTGTCTGTGTGGATGAAGACAATGCTGTCCGTGTTCTGAATCGCCACAGACCTCCTCTCTAACAGGCGGACTGTGCGGCCCACAGCAGAGAATGTGATGAAGGCCAAGGGGGAAAAAGTGGCACGAGGAACCTGAGAGGGAACCAGAACATAAGGGAGATGATCCTGAGCTTATACTGTTCACTCTAGGAGCTGCTAAATAATACCGCTCACAGTCCTGAGTGAACTGTTGAAGCTTTCCCCAATACTACTGCTGCTCTGTCTCTTTCTGGAACGTTTCCTGTTTCTTCTCCACCTAAATCCATCCTTCTCTTCTTCTCCCACAGTGTATCTGTCATCTTCCTCCTTTCCTCACCTCATCTCATTCCTTCCATCTCTAATTTCTCTCTTGGTCCCATGCCCCTTTTCTGCCCCTTCCCCTTCTCCCCCCATCTCTGTCTCTATCTGTCATTCTCACATGCACATTATGAACTCAACTCTTTAATTTTGAGCACTTCCCATTGAAAACTTTGCACTCCCTACCAAACAACATAAAAAGGAAAAAAGTCTCTACCGTGATTGTGTTGCACTGGAAAGCATCCTTTTTCTTCATAATCTCATCAAAAATAGTTGTGTTGACAGCATTGTACTCCAGGACAATGCTGACAGACACAGACTCGTTGAGGTTCAGGAACTGCAGGCAGAGCTGATATGGAGAGTCATTCTGCAGCACTGAGGGGACCATCAGGACATACTGCCTATGAATGTCGCATGGAGCCGAACAGCAGAGCAGGTGGGAGGACAAGGAGGAACAACTCATTCAGTAAAGCCCAGGCAATGATAATTGAGAAGTAAATAGCTTTTCCATTGTGGGATCTTTAAAAGCAGACTCATGTCCTTCACAGAACCCTGTACAGCTCTACCAGTGCTCCTCACTCCTGCCCTACAGTGCTCCTGTTGACCCAGTCTTGGGCTCCCTATGCACCTCTGCCAGTCCCCCTTCATCTATACTACAGCACTTAGTTATATGAATCCAATAAAACCACAGTTATAATGCTGCCTCTCCCTTTTAGTGCCTTTCTTAAGCCTCTAGGTTCAGACATGTCAAATTTAGTGACAGTTTTCCAATAGGCAAAATATCCATTTTGTATAAAATGAGAGCCCACATCACTTTCATTTACTAACTCAAATTAGAGTTTAACCTAGATCTCCAGATAGGAATGGTGTGGGCAGCAGCAGAACTATCACCTCACTTCCCTGAGTAAAGAACATGTGATTTCTTACAGCTCAGGAGTCTGTCCAGCTGTTACATGAAGGAGAAAGGCACCCAAAAGAAATCTCAGCCACATGTTTGCCGATGAAGACAAAGGAAAGGCAGGGTGAGAATTGCAGGGTGGGAAGCTTCTCCTGTAGGGTGGCTCGTTGTCCGCAGGCTTAGTAGCACTTCATCATTCCTCCTTCAGAGCTGCAATGTGAGAGGCCGTTCTTCAGCTCCTCTCATTCTCTCTTCTGAGATGCTGGTGACTTTATAATCCCAGCAAGGGGTGGAGATCCTTGTCCATCCCACCTATCCCAAGGACCTCCCCAACACCGACTGCAACCCAAACCAGTTCATAATCCCCCACATTGCATCATTTTGCTGCAGCTCTGTAATCATGTCTGCAAAATGTCACCAGTGACCTTGCATGCAGGGAGTGGAGCTTTGCTTTTTAAACTGATGTGGCATGAAAAAGCAGGAAATGACCCAAAGCAGAATGAGCCTGTCAGACTAGTTTAACGCAGAGGGTTTTTTTCCTTTCTTTTCTTTTCTTTTCTTTCCCCTGCCACCTGTAATTCTGAAGGAATTTACCTACCAGGGTTACAGGCTGATTAAAGTGGATTATCTTTACATACATATTTTGATGCTGGAGCTTTGCTGAAATCTGTGTGCAGAAGTGAACTGCCAAAGAAGTGTCCATTGCTCTCCATTCTTCTTGGCTTTGCTGTTATCTTGAATTTTGCCTCAGATGATGAGACCTAAGAACAGAGAAACCAGAACTAGAAAAACATTTGGGACGTTACTTCTTACTCTTCTTCTTATCTTGGCCAATCCAAGATTGTTCCAGGCAGTCAGTTATTTAAGGCTTTGTCCACTCCAGTATTAAAATGATCCAAATGATAGGGCTAGTGCTCCTGGGTTGCAGTTTTTTCCCCTAGGTAGGATACAAGTACTTGCAAAGGAAATTACTCAAGTCTGGTAAGTAGGGAATCCCCTTACTTTAACTGGCAATCTTGTTCCAGGTTAAGGAATGAATTGTTCAGAGGGAAAAAAAGCCCAACTTTCTCCATCCTACCCCAGCTGACCAAAGGTAAACAAAATTGGAAAACCCTGGTTTGATGGTTTTGACTGTCACTTATCTTAGCATGCTGGCATTGGAATTAAACTGTTTTACCCTAGAGCCAGTTCAAGATAGATTTATAGTTTAAGCATACATAAGACAGTCACGCTCTCTTCTCCAACACTACTTTGTTGTGTGACCTTAGGCGAGCCATTTTCTTTGTCTCATTTTCTCCTACTATATAATCTAGGTCCAGTAATACCAACCTCACACCGCAGCAGTGAAGCTCGATTCCCTATTTATGTAAATGGTAATATACTGATAAGTATTATAAAAGAGTAACAAACCTGCAGCAACCAGTAACACCAGAATTATAACTACCCTATACTCTGCAAGAAGAATTTGGCCCATTTCTTTGGCACCATGGCAGCTTCAATAGCTCAAGGAACAGATGGCCTCTAGAGTTGACCCATTCCAATTCCACTTACTAGAGGCTGGTAGTACAGCATACAAACATACAAACTACCTAGTGCAACAGCTACCCTCAAGACTATTTACAAGACTTCCACAGTAATTAACCCCTTATAAAACAAGGAAAATTGGTTTCTGTTATGGCCCCCCTATGACTATGTTTCTGTCCTTCTAGTTCCCACCCCTATGATCCATTATCACCCACTACAATCCACATCCCTAATCAGAAGAGTAACTTTCTGAAACCAATTCCAAAGAGTTAATCAATGGGTTAAATGAAATGTCTGACCTAAGTGAACCCACAGGTGCCCTCAGACACGTAAGGCCTTTTTCTGCTTATAGTGTGCAGCTTTCCTGCCCTAACATACCTTGATGAAGGGAGGATAAAGTGCTTTTTTTAAAGCTGAACTCCCTATTGTTAAGTGCTGGCAACAACCATGTTATCTTTTTATATGTGCAGGCTGTAACAAGACCTGATTATCCCTGCAGGGCAGCAGTGATCCATACATTTCATCATTGGATGCCTCATGCTCAAGGCTCTCCAAGCTCTCTAATAGTCATACTGCTGATGGAGAATCTAGTGGTAACACACACCAGCACAAAGGGAAGGTGCAGCTGAATGGAACGCGGAGATTCTCAACCTCCTTTGTTTAAAATCAAACAAGGAAGACTTGAGGGCCAGAAACCACCATGCTCTGTGGCTTGGCTAAGTCCTTGGTGTAGAAGCATTGGTGTAGAAGCATTAGGATGAATTGACAATAAATCATTATGGGAATGACGCATGCATCTTCCTGGAGCCAGGTGAGGATTTTTCCCCTTTTGTGAACAGACCAGGTAGCTCATCCTCAAAATTTCACTTCATGCAGATTCTTGAGAAAGTGATTTTTTTTAAAGAAAGGGATTTTTTATCATCAAATATTTACAAAAATCACATGCTCACATGCTTTCACTGTCAAGCTACTTTTGCTCCTGAATGGCCCCTTTTTTGGTCAACCATGTTTTCCACTGAAAATGTTTATGTACTCATATACAGATAGGTGTGGAAATTTCCCCATTTCAGAGTTACTGCTATTAGTTATTTACTTACGAGGACGAGAAGCAGCATTCAAGGTTCAGTTCTTTTCCTTGCCCAGCTCTGGAAACAGGATGGCAGCAGGTTGGAGTTTTTTTACTGATTGAGAAGTGAGAGTTAACTGTGTGCGGCCTGTTTCCAGCAGAGACAGAATGGCAATGCTCCTGGCAGCAGAGTAACAGGAAAAATTCAGTCTGCAGCTTGGAGTTTTCATTTTAGTATAATCCTTATCAAAATTATTGCTATATTACTGCCTAGCTCTCTGACTTAGGCCAGGGACAGACATTCAAAAAGCCTGAGCCTGAATTGATTCAATCTTTCCAGGTTAGTCTAACCTGGGTAGGCTAAACTGGTTTGTAATGGCACAGACATGGACTGAAAAAATTCAGGCACATGCCTTCAGTGTCCCAGGCTAGAAGCCAGGGGGTGCTAGAACAGCCCTCCATTTCCTTGAACAGTGCTGAGCTGAGGAGTGGGGGGCATGACCAGGACCAGCAGGACTAAGGAGGGGTTTCCCCTCCCCCTCCTGAGCAGCCCAGCAGTGAATGTTTATAACCTGTAACTCAATGTTTATCAACCCATTAAGAAAACAAAGCCTTTCTCCATTCATTCAAGCTCTTCTTAAACAGCTTTTCCAAGGAAGGACATTACCAGCTATCTGTTGATTAGCTCCAAAAAGCCTGTCTGTCTTTGTCATCTCTCACAGCATGGACTGTAGCCAGCATGTGGTCTGTTAGCTAATACTGAGAGGTGTCTGTGAAAAGCAGAGGGATGGGGGTGAATAATCCCTGTTTAGCAGAGAGAAGCCAGGCAGATGCCTGAAGTCTCTGCTGGAGTTCCAGTGATGAAGCAGAGGGGAGGGGCCAGCCCTGCTGTGGAGCAGAGAGCCCCGCCTAGCCTAGAGAGCATGCCAGTGTCATAGGGGAGTCTGGTTTATCTTAAACCAGCAAGGGATCTGGGACAGACATTGCATAAACCAGTTGGAGCCAATCAGTTAAGTCTGATACTACATTCAACCAGGCTTATCTCAAACCAGTTTTAGCCATTTTCAAACTGGTTTATGTGTACTGAACATCTTTTCTGTTACAGGTTTAAACCAGTTTCTGATCACTTAAACCTGTTCATGTGTTTAACCTAGCCTTAGTGGGCATGTCTACATGAAACGCTGACTGCGCAGTAGCCAAAAAACATTGCACAGTAGCATGTCACAATGCAGACAGTGCTAATTATGCTACTGCACAGTAGTATTAGGCTACTGTGCAGCAGTGTCACGTAAAAGATGTTCATACAAGTACTAAAGAAATGTGCAGTAAATATTGGGCAGCAACATCTCAGGTAGATGTGCCCACTGAGTCTGGTATTAGTTGCTGATGTCTGAATGTGTATTCTTTCCCACCTCCACCTTCTCAAAGCTTCAGAATTACATTGGGTGATGACCCTTCGGTCTGAGCACCTGAATTTACCTAGGCCAGGTGTTAGCTGTTACACGGAAAAACCTCACATGGGTTCTGCGTCCTCATGGGGCACATCCAGAAGAGCCCGCACATGCCTCTTCCCATGTCTCAAAGCAGTTTGAGCAAGAGGCATGCTGGGAACAAAAAAAGAGTTCTCCAGGCTGAAAAAATAGTGGGGCAGGCCATGGTCCAAGACTGTGCCCAGAGGCAACTGGAGGCTCAGGTCCTCCACAGAGATGCCAATCAGAGCATCTCTATGCCTGCCCCTTGCCTCAACGCTGCAGCACACTGGGCAAACAGTGATGCAGGCTGCAGCAACTTTCACCTGGACTCCGTTCCACGTAAGTAGCAGGGGGGGGGCTGGAAGGGGCGGGTACTGTGAGGGTGCAGGGGACCATGGGGGAACAGCTTGGAATGGGTGGCTGCCCCCACCCATAGCGCACAGGGCCCACATGCCCCCTCTTAGGGCCCCAGCCCCCCTGCATGGCCCACAGCTCACCCACAGCAGCAGGAGCTGTGGCTGTAGGGCCAGCTGTCCCCACATCCTAGTTAGTGAAGGGGTCAGGGGGCGCTCTAACTGTTCTATGATAAGAAAACCAAAAACAAACATCAAAACATCTAGATATTTAGAATTTATTTTATTATGATGATAGAGACACTGGTAGGCTTCCAAATTACTTTAAATTTGTAAAAATATCAATAAAACATTGTCCAACTATATATAAATAACCCTTGCCGGCACTCTAGGCTGGGCGATATGCCGCATTCTGGATCCCCAGGGTGCCAGTAGCCCTGGGACCCACCTCAGGCAGGTCTGCTGACTGAGGTGTCCGTTGAAGAGGTGTGTCCCTCAACCTCACTGCCCAAGAATTTACTTTAAGTCCAATAAACACATGGGTTTCTTATACACAACAATATGCAGAAAAGAGAAGATTAATCAAGAGAAGAAATATATATGCGTGTGTATATAACATCAAGGCAGACAAGGTTCCTTGGGTGAATTTGATATCTTTTATTAGACCAACCCAAATAGTTGGAGAAAAGTTATTAAGCAAGCTTTCAGGTTCAAAAACCCTTTGTCAGGCTAAGGAAGTTTCAGCAGCTGGTGTGTGCTCTTCCTGGATGGAATGAAAAATCAATATTCATAATAATTCATAATAATAGTTCATAATAATAAAACCAACAATTTGACTAGAATTGACAATTGCAACAACAGATTAATAATTCCACCACACTTGGTGGTCCCACGTGCATCAAACCACCTCAATGATTACATACACCTAGTTATAACACTTTAAAACAGTTCCCTCCCCATAACCCAGGTTGACTTCCCTCTAGTCACACTCCCCTTCCCATAACGATAAATGGCAATACTACTTTAACTATGATCCACCACTAGGTGGTAGAGGCAAGGCTTTTGCTGCTCCAGGGAAGGTGGACTCTTTGCTCTTCCTTGGTAACTCAGCAAAAAAAAAAAAAAAAGTCTTCAATCAGCCACTGCAGGTAATAGGCTTCTTTTCTTTAGTTTCTTTCTGAAAAAATCTCCTCCTGCAAACACTAGGGGTTGTGTCCCCTCACACAGCCATGCAGATTTGGGATTCTCACAGCCCCGCTCTCTCTCTGGGCTGCCTCTTTCCCCCAGCACCTCCACATGCAGACAGGAGATTCCTCTGCAGGCCTCTGTCCCTACTGTACAAATCTTTCCAGCCCAAACAGGACTTCCCTCTGCAGGTTCCTGACCAGACAGCTTCTCCCAGCTCCCAGATAGTTTACCAATCCCTCCCCACTCTTT
>NW_005842582.1:80496-92596 GCF_000455745.1 Alligator sinensis
GATTCCACAGCTTCAACCTGGGTGGGGAATCATCTTCTCCTGGGATGACTCAGGCTCTCCTCTGTCCTGAAGTCTGCTCTCCAGAAAGCCTCAGCTCAGTTCCCGCTGGGGGAGGAGGGGTTGAGTCCCTGACCCTCTCTCCAGGCTGGTGTAGCTCTCCTGCAGCTTCTCTCCCAGCTGCTTTTCCCTCCATCAGCTTTTATGGCTCCACAGTAAACAATCAGAGTTTTGCAATCAAGTTTTGCAATGGGAACTCTGGTTACAGTTCATATCCTTCAGTAAAGAGCATGCACTGTGCACAGCATACCCTCTGTTTGGAAAAGCTATTGCACCCTCTGCAGCCTTTTTGCCACCTTTTTTGCAAAGTTCTTAGGCACAGCTCACCTCTCACTTGTCTGAGCATGTTTCCAGGCAGAGCACCAGTGGGCGGTGTCCATCAGCTCCTTGGATGCCTTTGAGGACTGGTGGGTGTGGGCCGGAGGACTCTGCTCAGTGTCCCCCTCTGGAGAACTTATTTTCACATTTTGACCCCCATGTAACTCCTATCCTGTTTTTGCTTTTGTTATCCCAAGAAATTAGTTATACCTTTCACCCTTTGGCCCCACAACGGGCTATTAGTTCACTGGGTGGGCCTTAAGCCCACATTAATATAGAAGATACACATAGACAGGAGCTTCTGGGGTGAACTTCACCCCCCACCTTTTTATTTTTGGGCACCCCATCCACAGCCCCACCAAGTCCCAGGACCTCCTGGTCAACCTCTTCCTGGACCTGGCCAAGTGGGCCCTGTACATGACCAGGAAGGAGGCTCTGGCCAGGAAGGTGCCCGGGGACTATGGGGCTGCTTTCCTCTCACTTATCTGTGCAGGTTTCCAGGCAGAGCACCACTGGGTGGTATCCACTGGCTCCTTGGATGCCTCTGAGGACTGGTGGGTGCAGCCTGGGGAGCTCTGCTTGGTGTCCCCTTCAGGTGCACTTATGTTCATGTTTTGACCCATTGACCCACTTGCCACTCCTATCCTGTTTTTTTCACTAGTTATTACAAGAATTTAGTTGTTCTATTCGTCCATTAGCCCCTGTAGAAAGGGGCTACTAGTTAGCTTCGTGGTCCTTGCCCATGGTAATCAGATGGACAAATAGAAGCTTCCTGGCCAATTTGTATCTGGGGACACTAGCCCTTTGTGCCAGCTGGACTGCTGAAGCAGCCCTAACCGAGAAGTCCCTGCACCTTCTATCCACTTCAGCAGTCTTACAGTAGGATCTACTGCCTGGCTATGACCTGCTGCCACCTGTGACAGCATACAGCCCCATATATATATACTGCTGGGGCCAGCACAGGTGCTGGCCCCAGGCTCTAGCTCCCCCTGGCTGTAGATCTGGGAGGAGCTGGATGGGTTATTTTGCCTCAAGTGGCACAACTTGCCCCACACCAAAGTGCATGTCTGGTCACGTGTGCTGAGGCAAAAATCCCTTGCTCAAATCTGTGCTGCTCCTATCTGAGCTGCTGCAAGCGCATGTGCCTGCATGTGTGGATGTGCCCATGGGCACTGTACTCACCCATGTATGCCACTAGAATTCTTGGGGTTTTTTGTGCAGCAGGTGCTTGAGATACTTTACAATTATCTCCCTGTGAACTGCAGGAGAAGTTTTTGTCCTAGGCATAAGTGGAGAATTGTGGGAAGGCACTGAAGGGCCACTAGTACTCAAGTGGTTTAACCTGCACACTCACTGCAAATGAGGAGATTACCAACCCAAATTCAAGTGGTATCCAAGTGCTAAGTTATATCCTCAGACAGCACCATCAGTGCAGATGAGAGGGTTTCATGTGTGCACAGGACGGAAGTGGGGGCAACCACTTAGTAAGAGTCTGGGTTAGTGCTGCAGTAATATAATACTATATGGTTCTCAACCTTTTTAGACTTAAAACACCCCTCATTAGACTCAAAGCACCCCTTGGAACATGCCAGCTCTTAGTTTTCACTCATTTGTAGATTACAGAAAAAGCAATAGAACAATTTTTCTGTTGCAAAGAATTCAGAAAGACCACAACAGATCTGAAAGTTTTTAACACTGGGTTTCTATGTGAAATCTTTCTGTTTATCTTGTGAACCATGTTAGCAAACCTAACAGTGCCAATACTGTTTGGCAGCCTGCAACACCTATGAAATCTTAGAGCATCCCAGGGTGCTGCAGCACCCTGGTAAAGAATCACAGCCCTAGGTCAACTAGACCAGGTCTACCCTTCAGGCATCTGTTATCACACCTATAGCAGTGGTGGCTGTAACAAAGCCTGATATAGCTATTCCATTAAATGCCCCAAGTATAGACACAGACTGGCAAAGCTCTGCTTTCAGTGATATATCTGTTTTTGTTCGGGAACTTGGGGGTGGAATAAATTATATGAACAAAAGCACAGCTTGGTCAGTCTAAGCTGAATCTATACTTGGAGTACTTAACTAGTACAGGGCTTCCCACATTGACCTTTGTGAAGAAGAAAAGAGGAGGACAATCCTGGTGCTGCCTGGGAGCGGGCAGGAGCCAGTGGGGGAGGGGTGATCTTGCCATGAACCGTGCTTCTGGAGTCACTGCTCCATGAAGTTAGAATGGCCCTCTAGAGAGGCGGAGATGGGGAGAGACCCGAAGGGGGGAGAGAAGAATGACATGGCATGGAGTGGGGAAAAAAGAAAAATTGAGGAGCGTGACAGCTGGAGCAACGGAGAGCTGATAAGCAGCTGGATGAGTGATTGAGAAGAGTTTCAAGAGGCAGAAATTGGCTCTGGTGGAAGACTCGTCGAGGGAGGAGAGTTATAAAAACTGAAAAAACTTGGGATGAATGCAAGAACCCCACAGAAGCAAGTAAAGCTTTTCTTTTATGTTTTTATATTAAGAAAACAACTGAAACAAAAGTGAAGTGGAATTTATTGAACCTTACAGATTTTAAAAGATTTGAGTTCCTGAGGCAGATATCCGGGAACAACGTCGGAAAAGCATTTTATGACTTAATAGGTATCTCCGTAAGAGAAGAGTGCGCAGAGTTGCATCATCTCACTAGGGTTTTGTTTTGCAGTTGATCCTTATTTTTATATATACAGGATATTGTAGTTGTCTGAGTCTGAAGAGACTGTCTGAAAGGAATTGGAAGAGAAATTCCCGAACTACTAAAAAAACATAATAATGTGTGTTATGTAATTAAAATAATAGAAGACACTTAATAGAAAAAAAATTGGACCACTGTGAGTTTTTATAATAAGAATGGTAGAATTTACCTAACCTTAGAATAGGATTTCAAGAATCAGTGCTACAAGATAAGTTAACATTTTCAGGGTCTATATATTGGTGTTTAAATCTATCCCTCTTGAAAAAAAAATTAAAAACCATATTTTTTTCCATCAAGAAAAGAGGAGAGAATCGGGATCACCACTAAAATTAACCAGTAATAAAGATCTTATTGTTGATTGTAAACTAATCTTGAAAGCGACAGGAAAGATATACCTTTATAAAACTATGATTAGACATACAACCTCACAACCTTGTTACAGTGCTTACTGTGTTTGAGGGCATAACCCAGGGTGGAGTTCCACAGTAACAAGAAAGAGCTTTTATTTTGGCAAAGGCCACTCCTATGCTCCTTCAGGAGTGGTCAGAGGGCTTCTCCCAACAGTGACCCTGTGCAAGCCTTCTGACAGTTTCTGGAGAATCACATCTCCTCCCCTTGTGGAGGGCTTGTAAGCTAGCTGGCTGGATCATTTTCTCTGGGACCTTGGACTGCTCAGATTCCCTCTTACTTTTGCTCACCACGGATATTTTCTTCTCCCACTGAGATCAGTCAGAGTAGAGGGGAATGTTCATGGGTGCATGTCACAGAGCACTCAGGTGCCCTGTGCCTGAAGAGGGGAAAACTGCTAGGGAAGGAGCCCTAGCAGTGACTAAAGAGCACAGCTGTGGGTTGCCAGGGCAACCAGGGAAGGTCAGCTGACCAGAGAGGGCAGGGCTGGGCCCTTATAAAGCCCAGGAGCTGAGACCAGAGGCAGTTCCCTGCCAGCAGCCAGAGGGGCAGGGGCAGGGGCAGGGGCAGGGGCAGGAGCAGGAGCAGGAGAAGCTTAACAGCAAGGAGAGCTTGATCAGACTTGCTCCTGGAGTTAAGATGTGAGAAGCAGCCTGACTGCAGGTACAGCTTCACCAGAGTAAAGGATGGCAGCACTATGGTGTCCGAGTAACGTTGTTATAGCCAGGTGGCTTATATTTAAGTTGTAGCCAAGAGGCTTGAGTTTGTGTTCTGCTTTGATGTCTATCACTGGTGGTTTGGGTGAGGCTATTAGGGGTTGGAGGAGGCCTCATAGGGGACCCACAGTAGCGTGAGGACGCCAGTGCCAGCGGGTGCAGCACACGGGGTGCACAGACCCTAGCCCCGGAGAGGGGTGTTTGAGAAGCCCAAGCGTGGGCATGGCGAGCCCCAGAGAGGGGAGCGCCTTATTGAGAAGCCCAGTGCGGGCGTGGTGAGCCCCAGAGAGGGGGTGTTATCGAGAAGCCCAGTGCAGGCGTGGCAAGCCCCAGAGAGAGGGCGTTACTGAGAGGCCCTAGCGTGGGCGTGATGAGCCCCAGAGAGGGGGAAGCACTTACAAAGGCCTGAGGAGAGGGCAGCAGTGCAGAGAAGGCCCCAGAGAAGGGGGCAACACTTAAGAAGGCCCTGAGAGAGGGCGATGGCACAGTGAAGGCCCTGAGAGAGGGCCTGATTGGGGAAAAAGGCCGAGACATAACAGATATTCCATCTGTGAGGCTTGGGCTGCAGTATTGGGGAGGATAGGAGCCGCAGATAGCGCCCCCTGGCAACGGGGCAGTACAATGGCAGCCTCCTTCTAATTAACATCAACTAATTAATTAACAACAAGGCATGGCAGGCGAGAAGGCGGCTGGTTGCCTCAGGAACGGGTGCACGGGTCACAGTTTAGCTCGGCCCAGAATGGTTACCTGTTACAGTGCATCTACACTGCAATCCAAGGTGGAATTGCAGCTTGTTTAGGGGTCTGCAAGCCTAAAGCAGTGAAGAGCTCAGCATTGGCCAAATAAAACAGTGTAAGAAATTGGGAAAACACTTGAGCAGTTGGCCTGTACTATACTCCACACTGTTGCTGCTGCCCTGCTTGTACTCCCTGCACTTGCTAATTTGGAAGAGGGAGTTGGACCAGTTTACCAGAGCTTCAGTCACACCTTTGGCTGCAGCAGAGACAGGCTGAGTGAAGGCATTCATTCCTTCCTGGTTAACATGATAATTGCTTCATTTCAAGGGGGATTACCACAATGAAGCTTCCTAATTAGAGCAATGAAAAATTAATTGGAAGGCAGTGAAGCATTCCCTGACTTTACCTATTACTACTCCCTAGAAACCTTGTTTCAGCCATATGGATTGTAACAATTTGCTTAAACAAAGGGAAGGTCGTAATGCTTGCTTTGGTCCAGGTGGCTGTGGAACAATGCTGAACCAAGGTCCTGTTTGGCTGATGGGCTCCCCAGTCAAGCATACAGGACTTCTTTAATTGTTCTGGGACATACAGGCCCAGGTAAAGCTGTCAGGCAATTTTCTAAGCTAGCAGACTGAGAGCACACCAACAATTTTTTCCCTTATATCTAAGAATAGCCCTGGCTTTCAGCCACCTCAAAACAGTTCTGGGACCGTCACTGGTTAAAGGATAGCATTTCAGTAGTGTGGAACTAAATTATGGGGCTGCTGCTCTTTGTTATATTACTCTGATGTTATTGCTCATCTGAAGGGCCTGTGACATAGGGGCAGGAGTCACCCAGGGGTCAGGAAGAGCCAGGAGGCCTGGCTTCTGCTCATGGCTGTGTGAAAGATGCAGAGGAGCTAGGGGAAGTCTCTCTAAAGTGGTTCCCCTAATTTCTGGAGAGGTTTGAGGTCTCTATAGCAGTTTTACCTACAGTAGACTTCTACTGGTCTAGCTTTTGTTGGTCAGGAGCTGGAGGAGGTGGGATCCATGACTGATGTCGCTTGTAGAAGTATCACAAAAGTAGATGCAAGTGTACTGGCCAAATTGTCCTTTTACCCGTATAGTGTGACCCACCTGGCACTGCCTGAAAGAAGGAGTACTAGGCCTGTGTAGCTAATCCAAGCTTGTGCTGCTTGTAAAGACATGAGTGCTAGTCCACACCCCAAAGGATTTGCCGGTATTACAAAAGGACTCCTTTTTTTAGTGTAGGTGTCATCTACAAGGGGGGGGGGGAGGGCTCTGTCAGCACAGCTATGTTGTTAGGGGTATGATTTTTTTCACAGTTCTACTAATGCTACTATTGCAGCCAAACCTTGTAGAGTAGATCCAGCTTGAATATGACTCTAGAGAATGGAAATAGGGTAGATGCCAGAGCCAAATTATCTCCATTACCTGTCAGGGAAGAGTTGTGCAGGTTGCTTAGAGTACAGCTGCGCATGGACCCCAGGGATCCAGACGTAGCCAATTCCTGATGGCTGCATAATGACATTCCCAAACCCATGTTCAAAATCCAGATGACAAACCCAATCCATGAGATTCTCTCCCAAGCCTCAATGTACACATTACCCCCTCCTAAGGCAGTCACAATATCACCATGGCTCAGAGCCGGATAAGCAAGAGACGTACAGCAAAACCTCCCCCAAGACAATGAGTGGTAGTGACTGCTGTTCTCCCTCTGTCAGCTGAAATGTGCCACTTCAGATTCAGCCACTTCTGTGGGCACTGACCCACTCCAAAGATTAGCCCTGGAGGTCTCGATGATGAAGGTAGAAGGTAATTGCATATGAGTGCATGCCTCATGTTGCTGAAATCAATGTCCTTATTGAGAAGGACTTTCTGTTCAATCCTATTTGGAAAGTGGAGACTGCCACAGTCCTTTTATGTACCATGTTTACTTGAATATAAAATGACCTGGGAGTCCCCTGTGGTTCAGTGGTAGAATCCTTGTCTGCCACAGAGGGGTCCAGTTCCCAGATGCTTATACAAATACAGCCATGGAGGCACCAAATGTCTGGATTTAGTCTAGCCTTTGGATTTTGTCTTAGTGGCCTAAAGGGGGATGGAAGGTCTGAGCAGCCTCCACTCCTCCAAAAAAACCTCCTGCCTAGGCCTATGCATTGAAAGTCTGGGTGACCTCTCATGCATACATCATGATCTGGAAGGATCAATGGTTGCCAAAAATAAGATGACCCTTAAATTAAGACTAGCTCCCAATAATTAGATTTTATATAGAGAACATTTATAAATGTGTTATAATTTTCCAGATATAGAATCTAATTATTGGGGGTTTGCCTTGGTTTTGTCTCCTTCCCACTGCTACAGCAGGAAAAATAACTCGGGGACAAGGGGCAAGGTCATACAGCCCCCTTGCCCTCTGCCTTTTCCCAACAACCTGTTACCTCCACTTCTTACTGTCAGACCCTATTTTTCCTGAGCACATAGAAATAAAGAACAAGTTTGAAAATACTCACCTTGAAATTAAAGACAGCTACAATAATGTACATATAGCATCCATAGATTTACTGCAGTTTACCTTTTATGAAACAACTACAGGTTTTAGCACAGCTACTGCATAAACACACTTTTAAGCAACACTGTAGCATTTCCGTTATATAGAATACAAACTATGCTTGGTATTAGTCTAAAGCCAAGAGGTTTATAATTTACCAGGTAGCTCTTTGGGCTGGGCCACACCCAGAGTCAACTGCATTTCAAGGCAGGGTGACTCCACAGCTTAGGCACTGGCTGGATCAGGTCCCCATTTTGATACTTACCTGGCAGGGGAGATACCACAATCAGTTGATCTCACTGCTGATAAGAAGTTGTGGGTTTTGCTGATAAGAAGTTGCAGGTTTTACCCTACTTATGTGAAGCAGGGCAGGGGGAGCAGGAACCCTGAAACTCTGTGCTGCTGGACTTCTGAATAGGAGCCTACCAGCAAGATGGAGGTACCTCCAGGATACTACCCAGTAAAGTTCAGCATGAAGAAGGAAAATCTGAAAAAGCCAGGGAAGCTGCCCATGGCAAGGAAAGAGGTTGGGGTCAAGATCCTCCAGAAACTGCTAAAGATAAATTACACTAATTTGCATTGGCTCATTGTTATGCTGGGAGAGTCAGAGTGGGAGCTCCACTTTAAAAATAAATACAAGCTGCAAGATGCAGCCCTAGAGACCCTGGTGAACCACTGCAAGATACAGGAGGTGGTAAGGGAAGAGACATTATACCACTTATGGACTTACTACCTGGTGATAGCTGCCAGGCCCTGTGGGAGTGAATCTTCCACAAGGACCCTCAGAAAGAGCACAGACACCTGAATTGGCAGGCAGCCCACTGGGTACTCCCTGTCTGGGCATGGAGAAACAGCTCAGGGCAGAGAGGTCCATCTAACTGCTTGAGGTAACTCTGCCAGTGGCGGGCAGAAACAATCAAATACCTCTTCTGGTCCATATGCCAAAGAGGTGTGGAAGAAAGTACTCGCACTCTTTCTGGTGGTGACAGGTTTGAGAACCCTCACCAGAGAAGCGGTCTTCCACAGGCACTTGACCAAACAGCAAGGGGCCCCAACAGCCCACTTCGACCAGTTCATGTCCTGCTTCAGGTATGTCCTGTGGAAGGCCAGGAACCTGTTCACAACCAGGACTCAGACCTACAGTCAAGGACTATATTAAAATGGGAATGAGTGGAATGTACTGGTACTACAGGAAGACAGAAGAGGACGAGGAGAAGGAGGTGGCAGACCTCATAGGCAAGGGAGGGGGTTGGCATAGACTTTTTAGAAGCAAGTCCTCCAAAGAGAACAACGGGGAGGACGGCAATGATGATGGCAATGAATCTGATGATTAATACAATGACGATGAGTGAAAGCATGGTGCAAACATTGTAACGGGACTAAAATAGTTTCGCTGTTAAATTGTGGTTTTGGTCTATCGAGTGAACCATAGTGGTCACATGACAGGTTGTTAGCAATAGTTATATAAATATAAACATCTTTCTATAAATAAATATTTTTGCAAAAACAAAACAAAACAAAAGGTTGGGCCATATGTTTTACAGCCTTGATCAGTGTTGGCTGTATTTAGTCACCTTCATACTGAGCACATTCTGTTTTTGGTAGCAGTTTAATGATAGTCTATACAATGCAGTTTTCTTGTATACAAATGTAAGAGAAGGATTTTTTTACTCTAAGATGATTGGGGAAAAAACCTGTGTTTTGTATTTGTGTAACTACAGTACATTAGGGGGGAAAGTTCCCAGGTAACTGTTTGGTCTATTGAAGCCCCCTAGCATTGCAATACTATCTTGACCTTTACTATGTTTGTCTGGTGCTTCAACACCAGAGTGAATTTGCCTACGTGTTTTGTACCTCTTTCTTCCAGCCTTACTGGACTCACCCTTCACAGACAAAGGTTTTGACTGTTTCCTTTCCAGTAATAATACATTTTGCAGCTAGTTGCTTAACTATCCAGGCCCATAATGTGATAATCCTAATGGGCACTTGCTTGATGGTGAGTTATTATTGTTTATTATACTTTATGTTATTACAATGACTAAAGGAGCTGGCTGGATCCGAGCCCTTTTTGGTGGCAGCTGTACAAACACAGATTAAGAGACAGACCCTGCTGCCTAGATTACTGATTAAAGGGCAGGGTGGCCTTTAAGGCCCATACTACAGTACCCCAGTGTCTCTTAAGCAGCTACTGTCAGGAGACTGCAAGTATCTATAAAGCATTGAACAGATCCTAACAAGAGGTTTGTATGAGCAACTTTCTATGTGTGTATAATGCCACCTTCAACATGTTTGTCATCAAGAAGCCCAGGAGTTTGCTCCCACTGCCAGGTAGGAAATTTCTGTTATGCCAAATGGCAAAGGCCTGTGGGATTGAGACTTCTGGACGACGGTCCTTGACTTTCTCTTTCTGTCTGTGTATAGGTCAGGAAAGCAATTTATGTATATAAAGCACACAGATGCTTTACGAAAGGCTGGGTAAACTGGAAATTGGAGGAAAGCTTCTAAATATTAGAGCAACAACAGTTTGGAATGGTCCCCTAATAGGATTAGTGTGGGCATTTTGTGAACAGGATTATATGGCATTCCTGTCCCCTGTAATAGCAGGGGACAGGAAATGATAATCAGGAGATCTCTTCCAGTCATATGTTACTGTGTAACAGCTTAACATAGCAACCTTATCCAGGTGTAGGACTCTATTCAGGTCCCAGTGAACAAAATGAAATGGTTTGTGATGATGTCAGTGGCAGATAGGTCACCCCCTAGACAGGAATAGGGTAGCAAATACTAACACCACTGTTTACCAAAGCCATACAGAGTAGATATCATGTGTGGGATAGAAGTAAGTGCTCTCTTGGCTGCCTGTGGGAATAACAATTAGATCTGTAATACAAATCAAATTGACAAGGAGCGCTGTTTTTTATTACCCAAGGGCTGTTCGGCAATGAGGGATATCGAAATAGTTCCTCAGGAAGGGTTGCTTGGAGATAAAAGTGAGACTAAAGAGTAAAAGAAATTCTGTGTCTTTTGTTTTTTACACAGCATTTTACATGAAGATACACTGCACATGCTGCTAGGCTCCAAATAAGCATACATACTACATATATACCAACACACAGGCCTAAGCACCTACCTATTGCTACTACAACTGTTTTTTGCAAGTTTCTAAGATACAAAACACAGGGAGCATCTACACATCATTAATGTGCTTTTCCTAATTTGCATTAAATTTAGTACCGCCAATGTGAGATACTAAATAAATCTGCATTAGGTTGCCTAATAAGCAGTACCAAAAGCGCATGTTTTTAAAGTGACGCTTAATGTGCAGTAGCCTATGTTACTGCGCGTTAGCCTAATTGCACATTTTTTTACATGACGCTTTAATGCACAGTAACATAGGCTACTGCACATTAAAGTGCGTGTGTAAATACACCTGCAGTCAGCATTATTGAAGGGCTCACAAACTATTTGAAGGTATATTAACTTATTATCATGATCTATTAAAAAACAAAGTGACTGCAAGAAAGAGAAAAGTTCAAGTGCACAAAACAGAAGGTCTGAATCAACTCCAAAGAACTGCACCTTTGAAGAGTTTGCACTGGTATCAGAAGTATGTATTTTGAAACCTCTAGACATAAGTAGATTAAAGGAATGACAGCAACAAGTAGTGATGATGAGTTGGGTGAGGGTTAGGTTCACTGAAGTTTTACAAGCCCAAATATTGGTAAATGTGACAGAGAGAATGTTTTTAAAGGAAATATTTTGCTCAGGTGTAGTTTCTGTCATTTCACAAGAGAGTGAGGCCTTAGTGAAGGTTAACTGGCTTTGCTTAGATACGTTTATGAGAGGGAAAACCCCTTGAGGGCCGGGCTATTTCCTTTCTGGTTTGACTTGTACAGAACCATAGCCATACGTGCCAAGCCTCCTTCCTTAAGTCAGTGAGTTTTTGCCATGAGGCAAAAATGTACCTACCAGATGGAGGGAAAGGCTGAATCAAATACTTCTGAATGCATGTTAATTATTTTAAAGGTCTCTTGCTTTAATAATGGCAAATGAAGATTGAGTGGCATGAGCAGAGCTGTGTGCTTTTAGTGTAGTGTTTATGCTGTTGACTCACTAGGTCAAAAGACTTCAGTAATTTAAAGGATTGCATCTGCCTTTGTATTTGCATTAGTTTATTTATGCACAGATATTTCCTTAACAGTCCTCCTCGTGGTAGTAGTGGAGACCCCTACAATACTTCAGATACCTCTTTTATCCACTGCTATAATGCCATGGTTTATAGTGATTCTTTCTTTGTCATGTTTTGACAACAAAATTTTGTTTCAACAAGTGTCTTGCAGAATGCTGTGATAAAGCTAAGACTTGGACACAGTCTCATTTGGCTATAGAGTACAGCATAGATAGAAGCAGTCACTGAGGAAAGAGCTGGCTGGGGTTGGTTCTGTGGGGTTATTTTGTATTACAGAAGCTTCATGGGGTAATGCCTGGCAATTGCCATTAAGTTTTGGAAGGAGAGGCACAGGAAAAAGTAAGATATCTGTATGCATGTCAAAAATGTGTACATTTTCTCTGAGATCCAAGAGGGAAA
>NW_005842582.1:92627-102880 GCF_000455745.1 Alligator sinensis
TAGCAGATGTGTAGTGTGTGCGCCTAAGTAAAGTTAAGGAGGAAAAGGATGGCAGGACTAATGTCTTTGGGATCTGATGTAGGCTACCAAAACAGGAAGAAATAACAAGAACGCTTAAAATATAAGAGCTACTAGTAATATGAGATTTTAATTTCCCTGGTATCTCTTGCCAGAAATATACAGCAAAACATAAAATGTCCAGCAAGTTATTAACATGGACAGAGGACAACTTTCATTTCCGAAAACTGAGGAAACAATTAGGGCTCATCTATCCTAGATCAGGTTCTGACTAACACGGATGAATTTACTACAAATGCAAAAGTGATTGGAAACTTGGGAAGAAGTGATCATGGCATGACAGAATGCCTGATTTAATAGAAGGGAAGGCATGAAAACAAGACAAGAACACTAAAAAAAAAAAAAAAAGGTAGCGAAGATCCACTGGACAGAAAAAATAAATAGAAAAGAAATCCAGGAATGCTGGCAGACCCTGAAAGATGTAATACTGGAAGCTCAACATCAGGCTATTCCATTGCAAAGGAAAGATAAGAAGAACCACAAGAAGAGATAGATGTGACTGCTCAAGCAGTTGCTTTGTGGTCTGAAATCAAGAGGGATGCATACAGGCAATGGAAGGATGGCTCTGCCACTAAGAAAGTACACACAAGCCCAGCACAAATGTTCAGAGACACTTTCAGGAAAATGAAGGTGAAAAACAAGTTACAATTTTCAAGAAAGAACAAGAAGGGGTTTTCCAGATATGTCAGCTGAAAAATAAAACCAGGAAAATTTGTGGGTCTTTGGCTGCCAGGGATGGTGAGCTATTAGCAGACTGTGCAGGGAAGGCAGAGTTGTTCAATGCCCACTTTTATTTCAGTCTTTCTGAAAGAAGTTATGATCAGAGATGTAGTAACATTAATATAAACAAATAAGGAGAAAAGATGTGGATTATGATTTGCAGTAAGCGTATCAGGGGACGTTTGACAAACCTGAATCAATTTAAATCATCAAGGCCTGGTGGAATTCAACCTAAGGTGCTAAAGCTAGCTGAAGACATCTTAAAGTAGCTGGCCATATCTGTAAATTCCTGGATGAGAGGTGAGGATCATCAGAGGACTGGAAAAGTGCCCTCCCTTGACAAGAGGAGGAAAGGAGAAGAATCCAAGGAATTATGGACTGGTCTCGGAAGTTACTAAGGCAACTGATAAAACAGCCAATTTGTAAACATCTGGAAGGTGAAGATATCAGTAACAGCCAGCATGGATTGATTAGGAATCAATGAGGTCAAAGAATTAGATTTTTGTCTTTGTTAGGATAAATGGTTTGCTGGATGAGAAAAATGCAATGAACATCATAAGCCTGGACTTTAGCAAGGCTTTTGATAGCCCCACATGCCTTTCTTATAACAGTGAAAAACGCGACCTTGATAGAATTACCATTAAGTGAGCACATAATTGGTTGAACAAAACCATAAGCAAAGATTATTTGTTAATGCATCAGATTGGCAAGTGGTCTCAAGTGACATTCCAAAGGGCTCTGTTCTGTATCCACGGCTGTTTAACATTTTTATTATTGACTCAGGTGGAGTGAGTAAGAACGTAGTGATCGAATGAGCAGATAACACAAATCTGGGAGGGGCTGGAAGTGTTGTTGGAGATGAGATTAGGATTCAAAGCTTCTTGATAAATTGAAGAACAGAGCTGCAGAAAACAAAATGAAATTCAGTGAAAAACAACTCGATGCTACATCTAGAGAAGAAAAAACAAATGTGCGCGTATAGGATAGGAGATACCTGGCTAGGCAATACGACTGATGATAAAGATCTGGGTGTTATGGCAGATCACAGATTCAATATGAGTCAGCCTTGAGAGGCTGCAACAAGCGAAGCAAATGCGGTTCTGAGCTGCAGTAACAGAACCATTGTATGCAAAACACAGGAGATGATCTAACTGCTCTATGTGGTGCAGGTTAGGCCGCAGTTGGAGTGCTGCATCCATTTTAAGCATCGCATTAGCATCTGTTAAGAAGGATGCAGAGAAGCTGGAGAGGGTTCAGAAGCAAGTGACAAAAATGACAATGGATTTGTAAAATAAATATGTGAGGAAAGGTTAGAACAATTGGGCATGTTTAGTTTGGAGAAAGGAAGGTTAAGATAGAGTATGATGGCGGCTTTCAAATATTTGAAAGGCTGCCATAAAGATAGAAAAACACTGTTCTCCTTTGTCACAGAGGATAGGACGAGAAGCACTGGTTTTAAACTTCTGGGATTTATGAAATCTCAGGAAAAAACTTCCTAAGTAGAAGAGCCTTTGGGCCATGGAGCAAGCTGCCTGGGGAAGCTGTGGAATCTCCTTCACTAGAGGTTACTGAATGTAGAAGTTCCAGGACATCATGCTTCTCAGCATCTTCTTTTGAAGCGGTTCCACTTTTCCTGTGACGATTATTCACTGAACCACAGAGAGAACGATGCTGGCTGATTAGAGCACCCTGATGAGGGACAGCCTGTGCTCCACTCCTTTGATCCGTGCCATGTGGCGTGTTTCCAACAGGAAAGACTGAGAACACCTTACCACAGAAAACCTGAAGCATGGTGGCTACATCACATGTTTTACCAGAGGGAGAAACTGGGTCTGTGCCTAAGTCAGAAAGTGTTTTTGGTCTTTCACAGTCCAGATGGCTGCCCTGACCCCCAGGCTGTTGCACATACAGAGGTTAGCTTCCTACTGGCATGACCATTTGGCATGGTCTACTTAAATATTTATTAAAGCAAAGGTTAGCAGCCAGGTGTCCCACATCATAGGAGAACATCCTACTCAACAGAATGGAGAGTCTGTTTCCTGCCTAGCTCAAGGGCTATTAACATCTATGCAAAATAGTAGAGCTTCAATCAGAGAGATTAAGAGCACCCACTAGGCAGCATGCCCTATAGCATTATGGTGAAGATCTTCTCCAACAAGCTTTGTGATTTGGTTGCAAGCCCAAAGGGAAAGGGGGGCAGGTGTCTATACCTGGATCAGCCAGATTCTTCATGATTGCTTTAACTGTTTGGCTATCAGAAAGGGTGATGGTAACCCTATCATGAACTCCTCACTGCTCTGTGTCTAGCTCAGGGGTGGCCAACCTGCAGCATATGTGTCATGGGCAGCCTCTGTGTGTGGCAGAAGATCAGGGAGGGAACAGGAAACACAGTGGCATTAGGCAGGGAGCAGAGAGCAGAGCATCCAATCAGGTAGAGAGCAAAGGGCAGGAAGTAGAAATCAGAGCAGCAAAAAAGGCATGGGAAAGTGATTGGACTGGCATTTGGGGACAGCACAAAGCTAATTTGTGGCACGCCTGCCAAAAAAGGTTGGACCCCACTGCTATAGCTTTTCATTTCCTTGGCTTTACTTGCATTAAAAATGAGATAAGCATCTTGTTTGACTCAAAATGAACATTTTTCAGCTTTTAACTTCTAAAGAAAAAATGAACAATGGCATTTTGGTTTGGATTGCCCTGACTAAAAGTCAATTATTCTCACAGACTTTTGACAAATGTTTACTTTGTTTTGTTTGTTTGTTTGTTTTTTACTGGTGACCATGGTAATTTAGCAGAAATAATTCACTAGAGGTGGAATGTTTTAGAAATCTCTAGTTCAAGGATCTGATCCTGTCCCATGTGCCAAGGATGTATGGATTCATGCTTCATATAAGGAAATAAGTGTTCTCAAGTAGCCAGAATGTCCTCAGTATTGGTTACGATATTTCTTTCAGCCTTTCAGCAGTTAAATAGCTCTGGTGAAGTATCTGGGATTAATGTGCCTATAAATTTATACTATCCAAAGCCTTCTTATTGTTCTCGGGAAAGTTTTTGTTCTCATTGACAATTGGTGTGATTGTGCATGAAAGTCTGGAGAGCATAAAGTGCACATGTGTTGGTCAAGTTATGCTCATACAGTTTTTAGGTCAACAGAGAACTAAAAATGAGAGAGACTGAACAATTGAAGATGATAAAGACCAGTAAACTCTGAGTTGCAAGGTACTGGAAGCACACCCACAAGCCCATTTTCAATGACTGCTGGGGCTGGTTAGAATCAGGAAGGCTTGTGGCTGCTGTGGTCAGCTAAACAGGCTTGTGCAGATTCCTTTAAAACTGTTTGGCTTTTGCACTCAAGGCAGAGTTTAAAAACAGCTCATCTCCCAAAAGAAGTGGACAAGTATTGCTTCGATGGGACTCTCTGGAGGCTGGGCACATTTGAAAAGCTGGAGTATAAAAGTGAGGCTGAGCTCTTCTGCAAAACTTTTGTTGTGGGGCTTAGTCCAGTGATTCTTAACTAGGGTGATGCAGCATCTTGGGGTGCCAGGAAATCCTTTTCAGTGCGCCACAGGGTGCCAAGCAATATTAGCACTGTTAGGTGTGCAAAGATGATTTACAAGATAAACCCAGAGATTTCAAATGGGAATCATACAATCCTAGGAAAGTAGGGCTGGATGGGAGTTCACAGGGTCATCTTGTCCAGACCTGTATTTGAGGCAGGATCAGCCCTTATAAATCATCCCAGATCCTTAGCATCATAAACATGTTGACCTTTGTGGTGTTTCTCAGTTCTTTGCAACTGAAGAATTGCTCTGTTATTTTTCTGCAGTCAAAAAATTGGGGAAAGCTCAAAGCTGGCATTTTCTATGAGGTACCTCAAATTTAATTAAGGGTGCCTGGAGTCTAAAAAGGTTGAGAACCACTGATTTAGTCAGTTTGGGAAACCTAGACTCTAAAATTTTGTCTGTCTCTGGTAATCTTGGTAAACAAACACCATCCTATTCATTATTGTCTCTTTCCTACAGTGAGGAGGGCACCCAAATTCTTGCTATAGTCCTACCAAAGGGGCACTCAGGTCCAAACAAAAGTCATACTACAAAACAGAAGAATTAGAGTAGATCAAAAAGTACAGAATGAATATAGGAGACATTCTGCATGAGAGCTGTGCAAGCCAGAGAGGGAAGACATCAAGGGGTAATGGAAAGACTTGGGTGAAGACTTCCAGTGCTTAATGAGTAATTCAGACTCCCCCTTAGAAACAAGGCCTCTTACAGAAGAATGAGTTAAACCAAAACATGTCAGACAAAAATTGACTCCACCTACTATTGCTGTGTTAAAAGGTAATCCAAAGGAAACAATCAATGCTTTAACAGGTGTAAACAACACAGATAAGGCCACCTTTCATTAGCTCATAACACATGAGGCCGTATGTACTCCACAGCATACTGGAGACAAATTCTGTAGCATGTATCCTGGTTTAAGCAACAACCTAGGGATAGTTGTGAATTCTAGAGTAATTTAGATATTTTTTCAAAACAAAAAAGAAAAGAAAAAGAAATCAGTAGTTTAAAGAATGAAAATGCATAATCAGTATAATAGCTGCTACATAATTCATTTTTAAACTAAAATCAATTTCATATTACACTACCCTGGAAAACGCTCAGCTTCCAATGCACTATAGAAGTTAGCATTGAACATTAATAACTGAATTATGAAAGCCATCATGGGGTAAACAAAAAAATTCTGACAGGGCTAGGGACACACATTCAAAAAGCCTTAGCCTTAATTTATTCAGTCTTTGCAGGTTAGTCTAACCTGGCTAGGCTAAATCACTTGATAACTGCAGAGATATCCTAGAAATGCCAGCACATGGCTGCAGTGGCTCAGGTTAGAAGCCATGGTGGTGGTCCCCAGCCAGCTCCAGGCTGCACATGCAGACTTCCCTGTGTACAGCCTGGGCTGGCTTAGAACTGTCCTGATCAGGTCAGGTTCCAGCCAGCTCCAGGCAGTATGAGAAACTCTCCCCAGAGGATAGGACCAAGGAGTTCCCTGTCCCATCGCCCAACAGCAGACAGCTCCTGGCGGCAAATTTGCTCCCAGTCAGCTGTTTACATGTGCCTTACAGCACAGTAATTACTCAGCAGTTAATTTGCTACTTGCTTTTGCAGGTAGCAAATTAACTGCTGAATAGAGCAAATTAATGTACAGTAAGGGTCTGCATGTGTAGATAGTGATGCTTACTAGGTGGTAATTTGCTCTACCGCGCAGTAAAGCATCTTATATAGACATGCCCTTTATGTTCCAAATTCTAAATGAAATAATAAAGCTACATAGAAAGTTGGACTGTGAACGTGGATAATGTGGTAGTGATTGACTCTTCTTTCTAGATATCTTGGTGCTAGTGCTTAGATAGAGGAACATATGCTTGGAGATCTTGTTGAAATCACTACAAGAGACAGCCCCAAAAGCACTGTGTTTACATGTAGCCTTGAGACCCGAACAAACAAAAAAGTACATCTTACCTTAATACAAGCCTGGGAGAATAATTTCTGATCTCCTCACTGGCTCTGGGGATTGAGCAAGTCTCTAGGTTCAAATGCCAATGACATTAAATGATTCAGACATAATAACAGACCCTGGGTGCATCTACATTAGACCAATCTAATGCACAGTAGTGTGTCACCATCTACATGTGCTCGTCAATTCCTGCACATTAAATTAGTCTAATGCACTGTTTGCTAGTACCAATACATACAGGTACTAGAAAAATGGTGCATTAACTAATGCACTGAAGTGCATGTGTAGACTGTGATAGGGAGCATTTGCTTCTGGTCAGCCTAGGCAGCAGGGGGCCACAACTGTTGCCTGGCTAAGCCCCAATCTCCATGGGGTAGGGGAAGCTGTCCCGCTTCCAGGGCAGCTCCCTTGCAGTTGTGGGGAGATCAGGGCTGGCCCCAAGCCCTGGGGCATGGGGGGAACTGTCTCTGCTCTGGGGGAAGCTCCCTTACTGCTGTGGAGAGATCTGCCAGGACAGTTCCCTCTGTACCCCTAGAACCCAGGCCTGACCCCTGTGTCCCCTGCCAGCCCAGGGCTGGCACTAGGGGGAGCCTGGAGCTCCTTTTGGCTGTTGCAGGACTGGCAGTTGGGGCAGGGCAGGGCAGGGCAGGAGCAGGGTAGGAGCAGCCCTGGACTGAATTGCTCCTGCAGGGAGCAAACTTACTTCCAATGGATGGACATTCAGATGCATGCCTGGATGCAGTTTAATGAGCTTGAATTTTCTGTGCATCAATTGATGCGTCAATTGCATGTGTAGACATACTCACTAGTTCTCACAACTAGTCATACTGTATTTAAAAGAAGAAGAGCAGACTTTCTCAGACATTGCTGGGTCCAGTCCAAACACATTCTCCCAGCTGGGAACATGTAGAATGCTATCATATTTGAGATTGGCCATGGCATAGACATTGCATATTGCAGAGAGGATGCATTTGCGGTAGGTCCAGTTTGACTATCCTTGTGGTGGACCACTGACCTTTGATCCATGTCAATTAGGTTTGTGTCCAGCAAGGAAAATTGTTTCAAGACTGAAGAAAATGTACCCTGAAATGGGCTCAGTACTTTGATAGAAGTTTTCTAAGGCCCTGGAAAATGGGAGGTTCTCTCTGGTGTCTCTTATCTTGGAAGGATCCTCAAGAGAATCAACTATCTTGGGTGTGGAGAGATGTATTATTTTGATTATCACACGCACTGCACCATGAAACTGATTAAATGGAGCCAACACTGAGCATGGCAATAAAACACATGGCCCATACGGGGCAAGCATACTGATGGGAACCTTTTTTAAAAAAAAAATGTTTTGCAAATTTTATTAAAACCACAGTCATCACCGTACACTTAAAAGGCTTCATAGGTGATGCGTAGGGGGTGCCTGGGGGTGCATGTGCACCCCTTAAGAGTGCTGGTGCCCCCCCTGAGAGCAAGTGCTCTCAGCTTAGGTGATGGGCAGGTGGGGCAGGCGGAGCGCTGGTGCACCCCCCACCAAGAAGTGCCTCTGGCACTATTGGGCATACCTGCACTTCCAAGCTCGGCATCCGGCTGCAGGGGGACCACACCCCCTTGACACCGCTGTGGCCTCCTGTGGACGGTCTCCGCTTGGCCAGGCCTTGCTGCTGACGCCTGTGTCACCACCTGCGGGTGGTCGCCATGCCCCCTAGCCTCAGGAGGCATGAGTTGCCTATGAAAGGCTTCACATATTGAGCATCTTTGTTTACCAAAACTTCATAACATAAAAACAACTACATATCCAAAAACATACACCTACATATATTAAACCCTTAAACAGCATATGTCAACTTTCCACAAAAAACCCCATACAGAATTATTTTTCTTCATACAGAACCCCATGAAAAATTGTTCTCTCAGTAACCACCTGAACCTCTCTGTCCCTCTGATCAGTCCTCTCTGTTGGTTCACTGAAATAAGCGTGTCCAGTCCTTTTTCCTCCACTTCTTTTCTCCCTCTTCTCTGATCTCTTCGTTGTCCCAATCAATGCAATATTTCAGTTCGTGCAGCCCCAGCTTCAGGCATTCTCTTTCAGTGAAAGCCAACCCCTTTAAAACCAAGAGGTTTCTTACTTTTCATAAACTGGTTTTAACACATGCTAATAAAGTCCTTAATAACATTTCCTCCAGTCCCTTTAGTATGAGTCCATATAGTACCATCTCCCATGCTAACAACAGGTTTATTTCGGTGACATTCAGAAAATGGTGAACCCATTCCCACATCCTCTTTTCATATGTGTGCTCCCAAAACATGTCCTACCCTTTTTCTTCTTTCTCACACCCCTCCATTGGGCACCTAGATGAGCTTGTCAGGCCCCATCTGTGTTGCACCTCTCTCACCAGCAAGATATTTCTTACAACCATCAATGCTAGGTCAGCATGTCCCCCTTTTAGTTGTTTACCCACCACCGCTCCCCACATCTTCTTCACTTGTCTTTCTGTGAAATTTCCCACCAGCACCAGCCTGACTCTCTCCCTTATTACCTTAATCGATTTCTTATGATCCTTCAGGACCTCCAGCCTTACCTTCCCTATTTTATATCTCTGCAAGAATCCTTCTATACTGATAATGAGTTGGTGGTTGTCATGCCCATGGAGTGATATACTCCCCATTTCCTCACAATTGCAGCCGTGCGAAATTGAGTGATGCACACTGTTTTTCTTTCTCACTCCATTACCTGCTTACATATTTTGCACAGACGAACAATCCAGCCCCCATCCCCCCCATCTCTCTTGCTTTGCATGGTTCAGAACTAACCAACAGTTCTCTTTTGACATTCCAGAAGAAAACACATATTTCCCTCTGTACTTCTGCTATCTGCCGCCACTTTGGTGGGAATACAATGCTATATATAGGATAATTGGCAGTAGCACAGCCTTAACTGCCATCACTTTTCCAGCAAAAAACAATGCCTTTCTGGACCATAACCAAAGTATTTGCTGTATCCTTGCTGTCACTTTTTCCCATGTTGTATTACCTTTCTGTTTGGTGTTCATCGGGATCCCTAGCACTCTGCTTTTCTCTCTCTCTCTCTGATTTGAAGAGACAAATTCTGCAAGTCTCTGCAGTTCCCCACTCCCATTATGGTGCTTTTTGATCTATTGAGTTTAGCCCCCATCACTTCTCCATACTCTGATGTATGCTTCCATTTAAAGTCTATCTCTAAGTACTGCATTTATATTATCCATATATAATACACATTTTATCTCATTCCCTCACAGTATCTTTACTCTGATTATGACCATGTCTTTTCTTATTCTTTGTGCTAACAGTTCCATGTCTCACACAAATAGCAGTGGTGACAAGGGGGACTGTTGTCTCACCCCTGTATAGATTTCAAAAGGCCTGCTTAGATGCCCACTAATTTGGACTTGACTCTCTGCTTTTCTATACAATAACCTTATCCAACATATACATTTCTCTGGGAACCCCATTTCCCTAGCATGTTGAATATGTAATCATGATTCACTCAGTCATATGCTTTTTCTAGGTTTGCTATAACTGTGTTTGTTTTACTGTCTTGGATGTGGGACAGCATGATCCCTCTGATCACTTCGGAGAGCCTTCTACATGGTACTGTGCATACTTGGTCCTTGTGCGGGCCGGGAGAGGTCCGAGGCTTTCAGGGGCGCGCGGCGGGCTGTGGCCGGGAGCCCGCAACGGTAGGGCGGGTACTTTTGCATGACGGACTAGAATTAGGCACAGACTCGTAGCGGTTAATTAAAGATTGTTCTACTTACACTGTAGGTGGTCGTGGTGCAGGCAGGAAAAACTTTCTTGAGTTGCAGTTACAGACAAACACAAGTGGAGTTTGCTAGGCTCCACCGAAGACACACGCACGGAGTTTGCTAGGCTCCGCAAAAACAAACACGACAGAGCTCTGGATACCCTTGACGAGC
>NW_005842582.1:102906-103672 GCF_000455745.1 Alligator sinensis
AAAACTGCTTTACCTTTTTATACGGCTAGCGAGCCAATTGCTAGCCGCCACGTAGGAATAATTTAGAATCGGCCAATAACAGGGTACGAATTTGCATACGGGTGGCGGGAACTCCTTTGCATCGGGGTTTTCTCTCTGCAGCTGAGAATTGCACTGTGCAAAGAAAGCTCCATGTGGCGGGAAATAATTCTGCAGTACCGAAGCGTGCACACAATCATTGGGTCATGACAGTCTTCATGTATTATCTTCTGGAGGTTTTTCCTCCTCTTCAATGCCAGCATCTTGGACATTAGCTTATAGTCCCTATTAAGGAGTGTAATCAGTCTCCAGTTTTTTCAGGAGTTCCTTCTCCCCTTTCTTGAAAAGCAAGGTCACACAATGCCTCTTGTAAAATCTTTCCCTGTTTCTGCTATTTCCTCAAACACTTCCACTATATCCCTCTCTACCCATGCCCAAAACTTATCATAAAATTCCATAGGCAGTCCATCTTTTCCTAGTGATTTTCCTCTTTTAAAGGTTTTTAAACACTCCTCCACTTCCTTTAAGCTGGTCTTCCATCATCTTTGCTTCTTGCTCCTCTACTTTCTCTTCAAGCTCCTGAACTTGGTGGTGCTTCCGGCCTTTTACTGCAGCGTGGTACGAGCCTGGCAGGCCGCCTTCTGCCTCAAGCCCGGACTCTGTGTTTCCCGCAGCTGCTGAGGGAGCCTTTGGTGCACAACTCAGCCATGTCGTGCTCCGTGCCAAGCCCGGCCTCTGCCAGCCTCAC
>NW_005842582.1:103959-110146 GCF_000455745.1 Alligator sinensis
TCTGTTGGGGCTCCCCATGCCTACCGATAGTGACACGGGTTGTCCCTTTGCTTCTCTGTCGCGTAGAAGCTTGTATGCCTGGGTGGTTTGCATCATATATGCTGGTGCTGGCGGGCCGCCCTGATACACCGTGGCAACGGCGCCTGGGGCCACCGGCTTCCCCACTGGCCCACCTGGTGTGGCGGACATTGTATAAGCCGCCGACTGCCAAGAAGACTGGCGACCTGCAGTGGCGGGGGGTGCACCGCGTCCCCGCCCCCTTTCACCTGCACAGAAGAGTCTGCCAGCAACCCCTTGCCCGAGGAGCTTCCCTCGGGAGCCTCCCTCTGCCCGGAGCCCTTGGTAAGTGGTTTCCCCCTCCCCTAGGGGTGTTGTCACATGTATGATTGGATAAAGCAGGGTAGGAATAATTTGTTTATAGAGGGCTTTGGCCTGTATGACCATGTGGCTGGTATCCCAACCACATAATGGCATATTAGGCATGACATGCAATACAGCAAAGGTGTCTATCATGGTGTGATGTTATGAATGTGGTGTTCTTGGTTTGATGGTAATTTGTTCATCTTTGCTTTGTATATTGCACCTGGATCCCAGAGGGGCCAACTTTTTGTATCCCAAACCCCTGAATAAAGTAGTTAAAAAGTCAAAGTCCTTCTTCCCTTCCTTCCTTCCACTTTGGGGCGCGGTGGCGGACTGTGGCTTCTGGCTTGTGCCGTGCCATGAGCCCTCACCAGGCTGCTTTTGTTTATTTTCTTGGGGTGAGATGTTGAAGGTTTTTGCACGTGTAGTATGGGACAGGGAAGGGTGGAATTGTTCGTTTCTCGAGGGATATATATATGGCATGTTATCAGGTTGGGAGAAGAGACGGCTTTAAAAGTTCCGACCATGTAGACGCCCTAGGCGAGTGAGACCGGGTAGTAGTACCGTGAACTCCCTTTAATCAGTCTGGTTTTGAGGCTGAGTGGCAGTTGCTGTCCGTTAGTTGGCGTTTATATATGGTATGTTAGACATGATGTGTATTACAGCGAAGGTGTTTGTCATGGTGTGATGTTCTGAATGTCCTGGAATGGTTTCTCTTTGGTGTGGTTTGATGGTTTTTTGCTTTCTGTACCTGATCTTTTGTGAAATAAAGTTGTTAAAAGTCCTTCCTTTTGAGGCTGAGTGGCAGTTGCTGTCCGTTAGTTGGCGTTTATATATGGTATGTTAGACATGATGTGTATTACAGCGAAGGTGTTTGTCATGGTGTGATGTTCTGAATGTCCTGGAATGGTTTCTCTTTGGTGTGGTTTGATGGTTTTTTGCTTTCTGTACCTGATCTTTTGTGAAATAAAGTTGTTAAAAGTCCTTCCTTCTTTGTAAAATCTTCTCATCACCTCCAACACCTTCTCCTGCTTTCCACCCTGGTGCCACCTTCTTCCCACACTGCTTTAAGCTCTCCTTTCATGGTCTTCACTCTGGCTGAAAAGTGTTGGGACCCCTCTTCGCTTCTCCCACCCAAGAAGTTTGTGCTAAGAACATTTTCTCTCTCACCTTTCTTTTAAACCAGGTTTCTAACTTATGCCTTGTTTCTTCTAGCTCTTCTCATACTGTCATCCTTCTGTGGGTTCCTTTAGCAGCTCCTGCATCTTTCTTTGGAGTTTTCTTAGCTCTTCTATCCTTTTCCCCACACATATTTGGTCTTCCTTCCTGAAGAATTCTCCCGTCCTCTTCACAATCATCCACCATTCTCTGGTACTCCCAAAATATTTCTTCAGTGTTTGCCACTCCTTATACTGTGTCATGTATGCTTGACATATCTCTTTATCTTGTAACAGCCACACATTTAACTTCCACAGTTCCTTCCCTCTCATGGGGCTTTTACCAAGACTCATTTCCACTATCAGCATCCAGTGATCACTAAAAACCATGGGTAAGGTTTCTTTCTTCCTTATTCCTATTTCTTTTGATACAAACACAAAGTCAGTTCCTGATTGTTTCTTTCCAATGGGGTCTGTTGTAGTAAAAACTTTCTCTCCTGCCCACACATCTCTTAGTGACTCTTATTATATTTGTTAACAGTCTGGATGAGCTGTCTAAAGCTCTATTTCCTCCTTCCCCTGTTCTGTCCCCCATTTTGATTTATACAATTGAAATCTCTCACTATTATGTATGATCTCCCTTTGAAAATGTAAACTGCTAGCTTTCTAAGTAGTGCATTCCTTCCATTCCTTCCCTCCTCCTCCCATGGTGCACGTACATTGAAAATTTCTAATTCTGTTCCCTCAACTGATAATATTATCCAATGCAATCTGCCACTGATTAATTCTTCTATCTGCTTTGCTTTCAGCTCTGGCTTCTTGAATAATATTGCTTCTCCTGCTGCTTTGTTCCCATTTGTCCTTGACCACCAAGATGGTCCCCGTCTTCACCTTCTCTCAAAGTGTTCATAATCCCTCTCCCCTAGTCTACCACATTCCTGTAGGCAGATGATGCCTGCTCTTACTTGGTTCAACACTGTTTCAGTCTATTCCCATCTTGTCCTTGTTAAGATACTCCTGGCATTAAGCAAAACTATTGTCAATGCCATATATGCTGGTTTTAAAATGTGTGTGCCTGTCCCTTTAAGGTTCTTGCATGTTACTGCTGAGGGTGGCTATCTCCTCCCCTTCCCTCACTTCCATTCTTGTAGCCTTTGCAAGCTAGAGAACTGCTTTCACATTTAGGAAGTCTTGCCGTTTTCTGCTGCTAATGCCTCTGGACTTCAGCCTAGAGTGGAGACCAGAAGGCAAAAAATAGCAAAGAGGTGGGGAGAGGAAATTCAAGGCCAACCTCCAATAATTAGCTTATATACCTGGAACATTATAAAGTAATCAGGACTCATAGTAGAGATTATATCTTTTATTAGACCAACAAGATTTTTGCAAATTTTTCTTTAATTGCAACCTTTCGGGCACAAACACCCTTCAGCAGGCATTGGAGAAAAGACTGTAAAAGTTCTCCTGGGTAGAAATGAAAGTTCATATTTCATAGGATTTCACAGAGGAGTCAATAGATGGAAAACTCTGGGCAGTCAGTTTATAGCTGGTATGGAGTCTATCACCTCTTGTGAGGTTCTGCGATGATGCAAATGACCTAGAAACAAAAGCAGGAGCAGTGTTTCAGGTTTCAGGTGGTCACAGTTGCTTCCTATGAAATATGAACATCCATTGTTCAGAACTCGTTTTGGAAGCATCACAGGACGGCACAGTAACTGCCCATACTGCGCTGTACATGTAGTTATTTTTAGCCTGTACTTCACTGTAGTGGCGTGCTATAACAGCCGTGCGCTGCTTCAGCAAAGTAGCTATTGGTCATGTGTAGACACCTGTGGATGCTACAGCGATGTAGCATTATGTGTAGATGTGCCCAAAGCCACCTACTTTTTGCTGATGCTTAGAACCTTAGCTCAACACCCGAGTCCTGGCATGACTCACAAATGAGCCAGAGGCCTGCCTATTTCATTCTCAAACCAGATCTACGAGATCAGGCCTCACAGAAAAGATAGCTGGAAGGTGAGTGTCTGCTGCAGGGGGTGGATGTTCAGTGTTCATTCTTACAGCTGAAAGCCCAGTGGAGAAGGTACTCCAATCTGTGGGAGGCAAGAGATCCATTTTCAAATCCTCTCACTTGCTCATTTGGAGCAGGAACTTAAATGCAGATGTCTGGTATCCCAAGAAAAAATGTGTCCTCATCAGTAGGCTGTAAGGTATTCTAAGAAAGGGGAGGAAGAGGAGGAGGAAGAGGATTGTTTCCTGTTCAAAGTATTTCTCTTTAAATACTTCTAAATGCACATATGTTTGTTGGGCTACAGCACTGGATCACAATGATGTTAGATTCAAAGCACCCTTTGGAAAATGCCAGCTCTTAGATTTCACTCATTTTTGACTATGGAAAAATAATAGAGCAATTCTTCTGTTGCAAAGAATTCAGAAAGACCACAACAGGTCAGAATGTTTTTGACACTTTTGATTCACATTTGAAATCTCTGCATTTATCTCATGAATCATGTGTCGATGTTTCCACATCTAGGAGTGCTAATATTGAGTGATAGCCTTCTAAAGCTCTCGTGTCACCCCAGTTGAGAATTATTGGGCTAGAGAGAGGTGTAGGGGGAAATAGTGGTAAAAGATTGATTTGGCAATTGGTGATTATGCCACTCATTTGGAATGTGGGAGTACCAGGTTGTAGTCCCTGCTCCCATGAACATCGAACTGTTTGTACTACTCAGCTCTCTTGGGCATATGTTTGGAAAAGAAAAGATTGAGGATGATTTGATAGAATTCCCCAAATGCATGAAGATTGATAATAAAGAGGATGGTGAATAGACTACTCTCTGTCCACAGGGGACAGGACAAACAGCAATGATCTTACACTGCAACAAGGGCGATTTAGGTTGGATATTAGGACAAACTTCCAATGGGGGCATTTAAGCATTGCAACAAGATATGTACGCACTGATGACTACTGCATGCTATCTGTTGGTCAGACAAAAGGTCACAAGATGCTCGTTGATGCCAGCTGGATATTCCGCTTTCTGAGTAACAATCTTGGTCTTCATAGCAAAAACAACACCATGAATGTATGTCTTTTTCAGCTATTCCTTTCCAAAAGAAGGTATAACCACCACCTGGTCTGTGAGCTGCCCTTCTCTTGCACCTCTGGCCTCACTAAGTGAAGCAATATCAATATCAAATCATGCAAGTTCTCTGGCCACTACTGCTGTCCTTTGCTGCGGTTGGTCATTGTTAGAGTTGTACATTAGGTTGTGGATATTCCAGATTGCAAACCACATTACTTGATTTGGACTCCAGATAGAGTAATCCCACCGGATGCAGCTTTCCAGTCAGGTGAAATGAGACAAATTATGTTATGGACACCTTTCTAGCCCCCTCCCCATATGGGGTGAGCAGAGTTGATCGTAAGTAGTCCTCCTTAGTCGTGAATGCAGCTGCAGAACTGTACACCTCTCTCAGTTCCAAATACAAAATGATCCTCATGCAATCATCACCTCTATGTAGGTCCATGTGGGGGCTTCTGGTAATCACTAGCACCTGCCCTTATCACTACTTGCCCATCTCTGTAGGACTTGGTGTTGAAGGAAGACACCTGTATGCATCTTATTTTAACCGGAAGATGCTGTTGCACTTCAGCAACTGCACAAAACTTCACAGGAAGGAAACCTTAATTTAATGTCATGGAAAACCTAGATGACTGGAGGTTTTTGGTTTGCTGCAGCCCCCAATCATCTTTGCAGCCATTGTGACGTATTTTTTCTTCACCATTGAGGACTTCTATTTTTGTTTTTGGAACCACAATGTGATCCAAGGCATTGGCCATTTCAAGCAAACTCACCTCACTATGGAGGCAGATAGATGAGAGAGACCAAGGGAAAAAGCTATGACCTGACATCACCAGGATCGATTCCTTCCTCCTGGAACTGTTTGCCATGTTTGCAGTTAATCATACAGATCTCAGACCAGTCATCTCCAGAATCCCCAATGACTTCCCTATTTACTGGATAATTGTCATTTTTATATTGTGGGACTGCTGATAATGCCAATGACAGCAGGACAAGCTCCTGGTCTTCAGCAAGGAGAAGCTGTGATTTCCTGAGGTGGCTCCCCCTCTGATTGGGCAAGTCCATCATCAATGGCTTCCACATGGACTATAAACGGTGTCTGCAGGACATTATCTACTCAAGGAGTCCCCTAAATTGCCCATTCAAACCCTCCCACACAATTACCAGACCCAAAAGAAGAAACAGCAAGAACACCCTACAGCATGGAGTAGGGAAAACTGAGGAGTCAATGAAAGTGCCAATTCTCTGTCACGATAAAGGACAGGGCAATAACTGCTCAGGGAATCCTAGGAAGAGGATTATGGACATTGCTACTGCAGGGATTGCCCTGAGGCTGTTAACTGACAGCTGATCTCTTTAAAGATACCCCAGTTTCAGCACTTCATGTTTGAGGCTCTGCATATTAACATGGTCAACAGGTCAACTCTGTTACCTTCCATCACTAGCAGGTGAACGAGTTCCCCTATAAAGTTGTTTAACTACTGACTGGTCACACAGGATTTCCTTATTCCAGGGCTTTTCATGGGTCAGAGGCCCCTCAGCAGGTTCTGCTGCACTTGCACCATCCCCAGGCCAGGGTGGGTAGGGAAA
>NW_005842582.1:110177-112189 GCF_000455745.1 Alligator sinensis
TATTCTTCTCAGCACATGCAAATAACCATGCAGGGGTTCTGCTTCCTGCTGCTGCCCGACTGATACCCTTCTCAGATATCAAAAGGTCAGCTACCCACTTCACAGTCGTCAGCTAAATGGCTGCAAAGCCATCTGCAAGACTCATGAGCTGGCGTGCAGAAACGACCTGTGTGATAAGAACTCCTTATGTGAAAAAGTGCTTTTCCTGTCTTAAGACCACTGGAAAATGAATTGTAATATTCCCTGACAGAAATCAAAGTTTGAAGGGACATCCCAGCATACACAGCCAGGAGGAATACAAACTCCAGCATGCACAGACAGGGCCTAACTCTTCTGTTGCCCCTGATTCAAAACAGCTACTTGGTGTAAAGCCACACACCTGATTAACACTCAGATAAAAGCTTAGCCAGGGGAGGGTTGTGCTGTCTTCATCAAGTGTTATGGATATTTTCTGTGTCCCTTTTTCTGGCCTGCTCTAGCCTGGTGCCTTTCATGACTAGAACAATGCCCAAGTGGTGCCAGTGGTCTCCCCAGCGAGCTGTGAGAGGGTGGGGGTGGCAGCCATGAGCATAGGGCTGACCCCAGGCTGTTCCTTGTTCTCCTTCTCCCATGCAGGCCCCCTATTTGCCTAAAGTGGCCATTGAGGTATCTCAAGAATAGAGGACAGTTGCAGAGGACGGTTGCACGCACCTAGTGCAACTGTCCCCACTACCATGAATGTTGTGTACCTCCCAAGGCTTGTGGGGAGGGGTGGGGCATGGCGAGTTCCTGCAGGTGGTAGTGATGGCACCGGCGGTGGCGTGTGAGTAGGGAGCTCCTGCAGGCAGCCACAGCGGTGTCAGCAGCAGTGGGGGAGGAGGGGTGCCAAGCGGTGAAAAACAGAGGACATAAAGGCGTCTGGTTTCATATCAATAGAGGACAGAGGACCAGAAGACCTGACAGTCCTCTATAAAACCAGACGAATGGCCACCCTATATTTGCCACCTCCCATCTGTGCGGGCCGGGAGCGATCCAGGCCCTTTTTGTGCTCTGTGCGGGCTGTGGCCAGCAGCCCAGGCACGCGGGGTCGGAGAGAACAGGCGGCATGCTAGAATTAGGCACGGACGCGTAATGGTTGATTTAAAGATTATTTACTTACACCGAAGGTGGTCGCGGTGTAGGGTGGACAGTTTTCCAGGCACAGCTCCGATTAAAACCTCGTTTGAGGACTACAACAAGCTCGCTCTCTTCCACGGAGTTGTTGAAGCTCCGTGGGTCCGTTTATTCACTCACAATTCACTCACATGAAGTTTGCTAGGCTCCGTGGATCTTTTTGTGCACAGGGAAGAGGGATATGTCGAGGATTGTGCTCGGTGACGGGGAGAGGCTAGAGGCTGAATCACTAGCCAATCACTAGCCGCCACGTGTGCATAATTTCACGGAAGCCAATAATGGGACTCAAATTATCAAACAAATGGCGGGAACTCTTTGCACCGTGCATCTCTGTGCTGCAAAGAAGAAATGCACACTGCAAAGAAAGCTATGAATTGGCAGGAAAATAATTCAGTGGTGCCAAAGCACACACAAAAAAACAAAAATCACAACTTTGGGTTGTGACATCCCCCCTTGCTGAAGGCACAGCTGAATTATGCTGTACACTTGTACACTGTACAGCTTTGTCATGAGTCGTCAAACGAACAAACAAACAAACAAGCAAACATAAAATTCGCTGTCCTGTGAATGAGTTATATAATAATCAATAAACAATAATCAACATAAACGTATCATTAGATTCACAACAAAACTGCACGATCAGGGCTTCAGTGGGCGTCATGGCGAAGTCGTACATCAGGCCCTCACTTCTTTCGATGATGTTATCCTTCTCAGGGCTTCTATTCACCACGCACTCTGAATTCCGGATCTATAAACAAAAGACTCTCAAAAAAAAAATAGGTTAACGCATCTCAATATATTTATAACATTTTCATGGAACTTTACTATTATTTCTATATAGACACTCAACTAGATGAAAT